>NW_011499910.1:996253-1022161 GCF_000495115.2 Populus euphratica
TTCCATAGCTTCACTTGAAACTTTGGCATTTATTTATTCTTTTATTCCTGTTTTTGCATTTAGTAATTAAGACTATTCTCCCTGTGTACTCCACATTTGTGTGAGGCATGTCACTAATGCTTTGATATTTCCAACGTAACTGTAATTCCTCCTTGGGGTGGCCAGGATGACAATCATGAAGGACAGCTAATGTTTGGCAATTTAAATTATGGAAGCACAATATGGTCCAAGCCAATAATGTCGAGCTACAATAATCAACCATGAGCTATAATTATTCCTTCCTGTGTTCTTTGATTGAAACTTTGTTCCTTTGTGATGAACCCTTGCTAGCTAGCATTTTCATAACTTATTCACATAACCTCCGTTTTAAGCTTTATATAAAGTCCATTAATTCCTTAAGGAGACAATTTTTATGCTAGAAACGAAAGATAAACAGGTACAAACACACAAAGTAATAGAGGGTAATTGAAGGACAAAAACCAAGCTGAGCCTGGGAGATGTCTACAATATTATTAAATAAGATATCGTAAAACTAGATGGGATAGGAAATAAAACAAAGATCAATGTTCTGAAATGATTAATGGCCATTCTCACAGTGTTTAAGCATACAAAATCACTGAAGAAGAGGAAGAGAAAATTTGTTTGGTAACCCAAAAGACACAACAACTTGAAGAAATGATACCTTGGAATCTCATCCGGAGTTAAGATTCCACATATGTTTTATTATTTTTGACTTTCTTCCATTTTCTTAGAAACCAAACATAGAAAAAAAGAAAAAGAAAAAGAAAAGGAAAAGGGGAAGGTAATTCAAAGCCAAGAATTAGACTTGCCTAGATGCTTCATTGCCTCTTGTCACCATTTTTCTTTTGAATCTTTAGGCCACGGATCTAAGGTTGTTTCATTATGCCCAGCTGAAAGCAATCCTTCAAACAATCTTCTCTCCCAAAGTGGCATGATGATCTCCTCCTTCGACTCGACCTACAATGGAAACCCTAATCTGAAAAGAAATGAAAAGAAATTAAAATCTGATCAAGAAATTAAAAGAAGGAAGGAAGGAGGAAAAGTAGATGCCAACATTTTCATGTTCTTGGTTATTTATAAACGCCATGAGTACCAAGGTTAAGAGGTTTCTTGGGTCTTGGGTTTAAATTAATGTAAGCCACGTTCAAGTGAGGGTCTACTTTGATATAATATATAATGAAGGAAATATATCTCATTAATTTAATGAACCTATGGTGGGAATATAAAGTGAATCATCTAAATGTAAGGTCCATTAAGAAAATAAAAATATTTAGCCATTATTAATAAAGAAAGGAAAAATTATAAGTGATTATTGATTAATTTAGAAATCTTAATAATCGGATACGTGGCTTGAATATAGCCACCATCAACTTGATTAATTGTTGTTTTTAATCAAGTTTGGTGAGCACTAACTAATTAAGTTTGATCAAGTGGCGCAGACACCATGATTAATTATTGTTGTACAATTAATTACAGATTAATTAGCTCATAAATACAATGAACTTGCTTAATTTCAACATGGAAGGACTGAAGAATTAGAAGTGATTATGGATTAATTAGTTTAGAAATCTCAAAAAATTAATTTTTTTTTCTATCAAGTTTGGTGAGTATACTAATTAATTAAGTTTGACCGAGTGGTGCAGACACCATTATTATTATATGTAGCTGATAAATACAATGAATTTGTTTAATTTGAACTAGAATGTAGCTGATACATACAATGAATTTGTTTAATTTGAACTAGAAAGGGCATATGTTTTGAAGAAAACATGTTTAGATAGTGAACATTATGCTTAAAGTTGCAACAATAAGATACATTATAGAGCTGCACGGTCATTCTTAAGCCTTCTGGATGAATAAGATACATTATAGAGCTGTACGGTCATTCTTAAGCCTTCTGGATGGCCCAAGCTTTTGATCGAGGACTTGACCGAATTTCTTGAGACATTCGGACGAGGTTCATATTTGTGGATGCAGTCAACCAACAATTAATTTGATTTTTAAAGAAATAATTCTCAATTTCAATAATTCTATAGTTTTATGTGTTATTTAAAGCATTATAGAAATTGTTTTGAGAGTCTGTGTATCTTCTTAGGAAAGGAAACTCCTTTTTATTTTCTATCAAAATTAAAACCATTCTAGAAAATGCCATCGCAATGATGCTTAATAAAAGGTCAAAAGGAAAAGGGAAAAAGAAAAACTAGAGGAGTAAAAAATCAAAAAGAAAAAGGGGTTTAAAGCAACCTTTGAGATGACTTTGCATGAATGTGAATATTACTTCACTTGAAGGGAAAAGTGACGTCGGATGGTTCAGAAATCAAGATAGGTTCACATAATGGATTCTCAACTCAATCATTTATTTATTCAATTTTATTGTGCCATTTTTATTTTTATTTATTTTTGGGTTGCATTGAGTTTTTTTTTTTAAAGTAGAGTACTAGCAGTTAAGTTTAGATAATGATTTGAATAGTTGCTAATAGTTGCAACTATCCTTTGTATTTATACATACCAATGGAATATATTACATATGATAATTATTCTTATATAAGGTATTTACAGAGTCTATTCTAATCTCTTTTCATAATATATTCCATCATGTTGAAGATGGAGATTTCACACGAAACTGGATAAAAAAAGAGCAAATGAGATTAGGGGAAGTGGCTTGATAAGGATATTAGCTAGTTGGTTCTTTGAAGAGATAAAGCATCCTTTGAAGTTAATTTGATGTGACTCAATTAATTTAATGATTTTAAAGATAACTCAAATGATCGATACATAATATGGTTTGACATTCTACATAAAAGGAGAATTTTCTGTTACAATAGAAGCAGTTAAGGCTGATTTCATGAAAACAAGCAATTTTAGCGAAAATAGAGATTTGATGCTATTATTAAACCTAACACAACGAGTCAATTTTGAAACATTTTGACCTATTAATCCACATGAGATTGATTCTAGCTGATTTAGTTAACTTGATATGTTCAAAGATAACTTAGATAACTGGTAAAAATATGATTTGATTTTAAAAAAATTTCTAGATAATATCTTTTTTTACGAATGTCGAGATAATTACATATTTGATTAACTTAACCTTTAAAGGTTAACTCACAAAACTTGTGACCCATATCACTGACTTCACTAGTCTTAAAAATTGATCTTTTAAAATTATTTTTTATTTAATGATATGATAACACAAAGATCTTGTAAAAATTGAACACCAATCATATATCAAAATGTTTATTTTATACTACAATAATTTCATAAAAAAACAAATCAAAATAAATTATAATATCTAATTTAAAATCAATAGTGAAGAAAGAAATTAAAAGAAAACATTTGAAAATTTGAATTAAAAAAAAAATAACATGTTTACACTAGGTTGGTGATTCACTATATGACATTTACTGCTATTTAGTTTTTTTTAGCTCTTGTTAATTGGATATTTATGCATGTCATTTTTTTCTCTTAGAAGTTTCTTACAAAAATCTAATATATTAAATTAAAACAATTATTCATGTGTATTAATTTGGTTTCAAGGTGTTCTTATGAGTTTTTACCTTTAAAAACGAAACCACACCCTTATTTATTTATTTATTTATTTTGAGTGTTGGCTAGATTTGTTATATAAAACATAAATAATTTCTCAACAACAAGAATAAATAACATAGAATTCAATCGAAGAAGATCACCACATAAAAATTTTAATTCAAGATTTAATCCCTTAATATTTTCTCTTCATCTATTTATACTAGACTTATGTCTATATTAAAAACAAAAAAAATCCCACTAAATAATTATAGATAGAGTTATTATAAGGATTCCTAAACTAAGAAGTTAAAAAATAAAGAGACCATATATAAAAATATTTTCCTAAACTAAAGAGAAATGAAAATAACTAAGGAAACATTATTTTGCCATAAAAATCTTCTTGGGACAGGGAAAAACTATCATCAAGTTTAAATTGTTATTAGCTTGCTGCGATATCCAATTAAAAATTGCTAACCCTTTATATATTTAGCCTTTTTGTTATACACATCACATTTGCTAACAATATTTTTAACATCTTTATCATTGAAACCAATATATGTTGATAAAAACCATGTGCTGTCACTCTTGTAGCAAAAATATAATACATGTTGATAAAAAAAATACAAGAAAGACAATAGCTATTTATGATAAAATAAATATTGGTTAATATTGTCCACAAATTTAGTATGTTTATTTGGATAATAATTACATTGATAATGATAATATAAATAAAAATAGTAATTACAATGATAATATATTAATAGTGACCTAATTAATAAGTTAGAGATTGAGTGAAAAATGAATATGAAAAGCACTCAACAAAAAAAAATATTGATTTAGATAATAGTGTTGATTACATGTTTATGATTATCGTAAAGGTAAATTTGATCAAGAGTTATAGGAATATATTACATAGTAATGAAACAAGTTTAAGATTGGTAATTTATTATTCTAGAAGCCCATGAAAAAGAAATAATTTGTTAATTATGATATTTAAAATTGATATGCACTTTAAATGAATAAAGAAAAAGGGTCTTGATTAGATATTTTCAAGATGGAGATAAGAACAACTTAAACTGGAGAATGAGTTTCTTTAATTGTATACAAAGAGATTGTTGTGGGAGGATTACTAAAGAAAATTATATGTTTTTTTTATTCCTATTTAATTTAGAAAAATATTATGTTTAATAATTTTATTTTTTATAGTTTATTTAGGATTTTTATTGTTTTTCATTTATTTTCGGATTTTTTAGTTTGTTTAGGATGATTTTTTTTTAATTTATCCAAAGAGATGTAATCCTTGAAGAAAAATATTCAATAATAAAATTTCAAATTAAATTTTTTATGTAATGACCTTATTCAACACAATTCTATATTGTTTCTGCTTATTGTTTTTATATATAAATATTGTTTTCATCTCTGTTAGCTTGACACAAATTAAATGCTCAATAAATAATTGGTTGGTGTATTACATAAAAACAATTTAATTAGTTTTTTTTTTTTTTTTTGCCATTCTAATGTCTATGACAATTGATCTATGAGCATGAAAATTGTCCCTTCACAAACTATAATGATACTAAAGATAAATAATTCAATTAGTAACTTAGATTATAAATTAAGAAATCCACGTGAATCCATAATCAAAGACTTTTTCCCTCATCAAACTGAAAATCTATTGGCAATATTAGTCAGCTAATCCATCTTTTTTCAAAATGACAAAACCGGATAATGTTTCTTTCTTTCTTTCTTTCTTTTTTTTTACAAAATGTGTCACTAATTCGAAGTGGGTACTAACCAAGTCGCATCCAGTTGAGAAGTCAGCAATGGAAATAGATTAATGTTAAGAATTTAAATATATAAAAAATAAAGTGGATTTGCTTTGATAATTTAGGTCTGATTCCAAGTGGTTATCCAACTAAGTTCTGATACACGCATTCACTGGTCGGTGTGTGCATTAACTATGTTCCACATCCCAAGTGCTTTGAGATTGAGAGAAATGTGCTTTATGAACGATTTTCATAATCATTAAAAAATAATTAAATGATCTTATAGGTTATATGTTGTGGACATCCACATTTTATGCTGCGAAAAAATAAAAAGAAATTGTTCATCGTACGTAGTTGGATTAACAAATAAAATAGAAGACATCTCTTGGCAAAGACAAAACTAGGCTCATCAAAATAGATTGCCGACAGAGATTTGATAAACTACACAAGCACTGATCGCCTGAATAAGGTTTTTTATTTTTTTTTATTTTATAATATCTCTTGGTTGATTAAGGTGTTTGACGGATACCCTTCTCATTAAATTAGTTTACTGTAGTAATTAAATATAACCTATAAGTCAAGTGTTTTCCTTAAAAAAAAAAATTACAAGAAATTCAATAGGTGCAAGTGCTTGAACTATCTCTCTCTCTCTCTCTCTCTCATCATTTTCAATGATCTTTGAACATTTTGTTGGGACAACTTAAATGTTAGCAATAGATTAATGGATAGAATCAAGTAAATAATCAAAATATTTTATAGTTCAAGAATTTGAAATCACAGATAAAATTATTTAGGACGTACCAACTAAAAAAAAGCCTATAATTCAAGTTTTTTTTTTTTTTTTTTTTTATGAACATCCCTCCAAAAAATAGTTCAAGAATTTGAAATCACAGATAAAATTATTTAGGACGTATCAACTAAAAAAAAGCCTATAATTCAAGTTTTTTTTTTTTTTTGTATGGATCTTCCCTGCTAAAACCCTACAGAAATTTTGCAGGTATACATCTATTTCTTTGTAGCAATAGCAATACTTCGTCTACTTCTCTCTATTCTTCTTCTTTTCCTTCCTATTTGGTTATATATATCCAGTTGATTTGCAATCAATATATGGTCTGTTGGCTTATAAATTAAAAAGAAAGAACGCAAAAATTGCATATGTACAAAAATTCTTGGATGAATTTCTTTAAGCACAAGTTATTTTGTGCATGATATATAAGGGGTTTGGAGCAGTCAAATTTGCTTAAAAATTAAGGTAAGTTACATGACTTTTCTTGCATCTATCAAGATGCACTCAAAGTCTACGAATCAATCGAGATGACTAGTTAGGTCATGACCTAACTAACTCTATCTGAAGATAACAAATTTTATAGAAGCATATCCAAGTGAGTTACTATAAAATGTATTTTGAGATCTTATTGAGTAGAATTTGAATTTTGAACTAAGTGGTAAGTGGTTCTCGTGAAAGTCTCAAGTCCTACTACATTATTTAGTATTTAATTATATTAAAAATTCACTACTAGAATTTTTAAATTTATTAATAAAATTTTTAATTAGTATTTATACTCATAATCCATCAGTATAAAACTTACCAGTGGACTTATGGGTGAAAATAATTCATCGAAAAAACTCTTGACAGTATTTGTACTCTATCGATGAGTCCATCAATAATGATTTATAAATGGAACAGTTAAGGCTAATTTCATGAAAACAAGCAATTTTAGCGAAAATAGAGATTTGATGCTATTATTAAACCTAACACAACGAGTCAATTTTGAAACATTTTGACCTATTAATCCACATGAGATTGATTCTAGCTGATTTAGTTAACTTGATATGTTCAAAGATAACTTAGATAACTGGTAAAAATATGATTTGATTTTAAAAAAATTTCTAGATAATATCTTTTTTTACGAATGTCGAGATAATTACATATTTGATTAACTTAACCTTTAAAGGTTAACTCACAAAACTTGTGACCCATATCACTGACTTCACTAGTCTTAAAAATTGATCTTTTAAAATTATTTTTTATTTAATGATATGATAACACAAAGATCTTGTAAAAATTGAACACCAATCATATATCAAAATGTTTATTTTATACTACAATAATTTCATAAAAAAACAAATCAAAATAAATTATAATATCTAATTTAAAATCAATAGTGAAGAAAGAAATTAAAAGAAAACATTTGAAAATTTGAATTAAAAAAAAAATAACATGTTTACACTAGGTTGGTGATTCACTATATGACATTTACTGCTATTTAGTTTTTTTTAGCTCTTGTTAATTGGATATTTATGCATGTCATTTTTTTCTCTTAGAAGTTTCTTACAAAAATCTAATATATTAAATTAAAACAATTATTCATGTGTATTAATTTGGTTTCAAGGTGTTCTTATGAGTTTTTACCTTTAAAAATGAAACCACACCCTTATTTATTTATTTATTTATTTTGAGTGTTGGCTAGATTTGTTATATAAAACATAAATAATTTCTCAACAACAAGAATAAATAACATAGAATTCAATCGAAGAAGATCACCACATAAAAATTTTAATTCAAGATTTAATCCCTTAATATTTTCTCTTCATCTATTTATACTAGACTTATGTCTATATTAAAAACAAAAAAAATCCCACTAAATAATTATAGATAGAGTTATTATAAGGATTCCTAAACTAAGAAGTTAAAAAATAAAGAGACCATATATAAAAATATTTTCCTAAACTAAAGAGAAATGAAAATAACTAAGGAAACATTATTTTGCCATAAAAATCTTCTTGGGACAGGGAAAAACTATCATCAAGTTTAAATTGTTATTAGCTTGCTGCGATATCCAATTAAAAATTGCTAACCCTTTATATATTTAGCCTTTTTGTTATACACATCACATTTGCTAACAATATTTTTAACATCTTTATCATTGAAACCAATATATGTTGATAAAAACCATGTGCTGTCACTCTTGTAGCAAAAATATAATACATGTTGATAAAAAAAATACAAGAAAGACAATAGCTATTTATGATAAAATAAATATTGGTTAATATTGTCCACAAATTTAGTATGTTTATTTGGATAATAATTACATTGATAATGATAATATAAATAAAAATAGTAATTACAATGATAATATATTAATAGTGACCTAATTAATAAGTTAGAGATTGAGTGAAAAATGAATATGAAAAGCACTCAACAAAAAAAAATATTGATTTAGATAATAGTGTTGATTACATGTTTATGATTATCGTAAAGGTAAATTTGATCAAGAGTTATAGGAATATATTACATAGTAATGAAACAAGTTTAAGATTGGTAATTTATTATTCTAGAAGCCCATGAAAAAGAAATAATTTGTTAATTATGATATTTAAAATTGATATGCACTTTAAATGAATAAAGAAAAAGGGTCTTGATTAGATATTTTCAAGATGGAGATAAGAACAACTTAAACTGGAGAATGAGTTTCTTTAATTGTATACAAAGAGATTGTTGTGGGAGGATTACTAAAGAAAATTATATGTTTTTTTTATTCCTATTTAATTTAGAAAAATATTATGTTTAATAATTTTATTTTTTATAGTTTATTTAGGATTTTTATTGTTTTTCATTTATTTTCGGATTTTTTAGTTTGTTTAGGATGATTTTTTTTTAATTTATCCAAAGAGATGTAATCCTTGAAGAAAAATATTCAATAATAAAATTTCAAATTAAATTTTTTATGTAATGACCTTATTCAACACAATTCTATATTGTTTCTGCTTATTGTTTTTATATATAAATATTGTTTTCATCTCTGTTAGCTTGACACAAATTAAATGCTCAATAAATAATTGGTTGGTGTATTACATAAAAACAATTTAATTAGTTTTTTTTTTTTTTTTGCCATTCTAATGTCTATGACAATTGATCTATGAGCATGAAAATTGTCCCTTCACAAACTATAATGATACTAAAGATAAATAATTCAATTAGTAACTTAGATTATAAATTAAGAAATCCACGTGAATCCATAATCAAAGACTTTTTCCCTCATCAAACTGAAAATCTATTGGCAATATTAGTCAGCTAATCCATCTTTTTTCAAAATGACAAAACCGGATAATGTTTCTTTCTTTCTTTCTTTCTTTTTTTTTACAAAATGTGTCACTAATTCGAAGTGGGTACTAACCAAGTCGCATCCAGTTGAGAAGTCAGCAATGGAAATAGATTAATGTTAAGAATTTAAATATATAAAAAATAAAGTGGATTTGCTTTGATAATTTAGGTCTGATTCCAAGTGGTTATCCAACTAAGTTCTGATACACGCATTCACTGGTCGGTGTGTGCATTAACTATGTTCCACATCCCAAGTGCTTTGAGATTGAGAGAAATGTGCTTTATGAACGATTTTCATAATCATTAAAAAATAATTAAATGATCTTATAGGTTATACGTTGTGGACATCCACATTTTATGCTGCGAAAAAATAAAAAGAAATTGTTCATCGTACGTAGTTGGATTAGCAAATAAAATAGAAGACATCTCTCGGCAAAGACAAAACTAGGCTCATCAAAATAGATTGCCGACAGAGATTTGATAAACTACACAAGCACTGATCGCCTGAATAAGGTTTTTTATTTTTTTTTATTTTATAATATCTCTTGGTTGATTAAGGTGTTTGACGGATACCCTTCTCATTAAATTAGTTTACTGTAGTAATTAAATATAACCTATAAGTCAAGTGTTTTCCTCAAAAAAAAAAATTACAAGAAATTCAATAGGTGCAAGTGCTTGAACTATCTCTCTCTCTCTCTCTCTCATCATTTTCAATGATCTTTGAACATTTTGTTGGGACAACTTAAATGTTAGCAATAGATTAATGGATAGAATCAAGTAAATAATCAAAATATTTTATAGTTCAAGAATTTGAAATCACAGATAAAATTATTTAGGACGTATCAACTAAAAAAAAGCCTATAATTCAAGTTTTTTTTTTTTTTTGTATGGATCTTCCCTGCTAAAACCCTACAGAAATTTTGCAGGTATACATCTATTTCTTTGTAGCAATAGCAATACTTCGTCTACTTCTCTCTATTCTTCTTCTTTTCCTTCCTATTTGGTTATATATATCCAGTTGATTTGCAATCAATATATGGTCTGTTGGCTTATAAATTAAAAAGAAAGAACGCAAAAATTGCATGTGTACAAAAATTCTTGGATGAATTTCTTTAAGCACAAGTTATTTTGTGCATGATATATAAGGGGTTTGGAGCAGTCAAATTTGCTTAAAAATTAAGGTAAGTTACATGACTTTTCTTGCATCTATCAAGATGCACTCAAAGTCTACGAATCAATGGAGATGACTAGTTAGGTCATGACCTAACTAACTCTATCTGAAGATAACAAATTTTATAGAAGCATATCCAAGTGAGTTACTATAAAATGTATTTTGAGATCTTATTGAGTAGAATTTGAATTTTGAACTAAGTGGTAAGTGGTTCTCGTGAAAGTCTCAAGTCCTACTACATTATTTAGTATTTAATTATATTAAAAATTCACTACTAGAATTTTTAAATTTATTAATAAAATTTTTAATTAGTATTTATACTCATAATCCATCAGTATAAAACTTACCAGTGGACTTATGGGTGAAAATAATTCATCGAAAAAACTCTTGACAGTATTTGTACTCTATCGATGAGTCCATCAATAATGATTTATAAATGGATATTTACTGACAGACAAAATGTGCAAGAAAAGAAACTTTACCTACTTTATTCCATTATCATTTCTATTGCTGAATATAATATATCACTGATAGAAAAACCAGAAGTCAATCCATCATTGGTTTTTTTAGTTTATTGGTGAACTTGACATATAACTATCAAACAAACCATCTGTTATTCTATTGGTAAGTAAATAGTGATAGTGATATTTACAGTAATTATTTTTGAATTTTTTGGAATATACATTTTTTTAACCTCATCAATATATATTTATATATATATATATATATATATTAAAAATCTATTAAATAGAAAAAAGAAAAAAAAATTAAAAAATTCAATTAATATAAAATTCAAATATTTATTATAAATCTAAACATTTATAAATTCAAATACAATTAATTTATAATTAAGGCACTAGAAAAGGAGGAGGAGAGGCGAGTCTTCGCCTTGACCATGAGGCGAATAAGAGGAAGTACATATGCCACCTATCTGTGATCTCATCTCCATTACCAATTAATAGAGTTTGGCCATCTCAGCACCAAGTCCTTCATAATCAGTAGCAAGATGGGTCGCCCAATCTTTAACTTGTTACTCTAAAATTGCATTGAACTTTGGAGTTTGAATGCTAAAAAATGATTGCAAATATCTAATGGTTGAAACACTGCAGGTCATTAGCAAGTCCTTGACTGTAATGTTAGAAAGATCGTATGTTTGATTTCTACCTAGTCCACTGGATGATCTTGTCTTTAACCATAAATTTAGATTGCGATATAAATGGATGGACCAAAGGATTGTCATCATATGTTGCCTTCAACTAGGTGTTATATGCATCCTAAAAAAACAATTTAGCAAATTTATAAAAAAAAATAACTTAAGATAAAAAGGTTATAAACAACATATCATAAAGTGTTGAGCTCAACTATCTATGAGCTGTTGCATCCTTTTTTGGTGATCGTCAATTTGCAATGCATTTCCATAAAAAGCTCAATCAGACTTGGTTTGCATTCAAGAACCGTATCCTACAAAAAAAATAATGTTATTAGTTAAATATAATTATAAAAAACAACAAATAAAAAATGAATGCATTTAAAAAAGAATCTTATCATTTGCTTCAAAGTTTCCCTTAGGTGTTATAACGAAACTGTGAAAACATCAATTTTGGTTCTCCACATCAGAGTGTGATCATTGCACAAAATAATGAGACATCATGTGTTAAATATATTTTGTCCACATAGCCTCTAAGATGTACGGAGGTTTGAAATCCTTCCAAATTACCACATCTTTTTAGTTTGGAAGCTTTTACTTTTTTTTGCATATTTTTTGACTTTATATTTGCACCTCTTAACAAAAATCATGTAATATATATGATGCAAGTGAATTATTTGTTTGTTAATGAATAATATAATTAAATAAAAGGATTAGTTTTTTTGTTATCTTGATTTCAATCTTATCTAGTAGTAGAATGATTCTTTCAAACTCTCTTTGTAATAGTATTATCTGTTAGAGAATAATATACATCATATCTTAGGGTCTCACCTAACAGCTTAAACTTTTGGGTTAAGATGGTTCTTTAACATGGTATTAAAGTTTTCATGACTAAATGATCTCTGTATGAGAGCCTTCATGACTAAATGATCTCAAGTTCGAATTTTACCATCTCCATTTATTTAATAAAAATTAAGCACAAGATAATGTGGGCCTGCGCAAGTTTCAAAACTTAAAGGGCTTTCACTTGAGGGGGTGTGTTAAAAAATAATATAAATATCCCTATTTATTTAATAAAAATTAAATACAAGATAATGCGGGCTTGTGCAAGTTTCAAAGCGTAAAAGACTTTCATTTGATGGGGTGTATTAAAGAATAATATAAATCATATCTTGAAATCTCACTTAATAGTTTAAGTTTTTGAGTTAAAATAGTTTTTTGACATTATCAGCTTTATCCCTTGTAAATATTTCCTTGCAGTTAAAATTGTTTAATTTTTAGCCTTTTGTTCTCTCCCTCGCTGCATGCAAATGTTGTTGTTTTGCCTCTGTATTTTGCATGTATTTGAGCTTGCCACATTGTTCCAAAGATTCCACAGCACTGGCTGTGCTTGGTTTCCTTTAGTTTTTCCCTTTCCATGATCATCTATACTAATCCGATTTGTTCAATGCAGGAGACCAGTAGCGTGCAGCCATGACAAGGCGTTTCTTTAGGGTTTTCCGGCGGCACTTGCAAATCCAGAGACTCAGTTGCCCTTTTACCGTTTCATGGAATGGTTTTCTGACCTATGCCTTGTGACTTATCTCCTTTTTCTGACTGACCAAGGATGGCTAAGCTTATTCAGAATCAGTAATGTTCATTTGCCTCATGACTTGCCTTCTTTTTTGCTCAGAGCTGGTAATGTTGACTAGGTGAATTTGTTGGATCTACATTTTGCTTGAATATTTTTCCAAAGATTACTGCCAGGCTTATGCATTAACTGCAACTGTTGGCTTTATTTTACTTCATGCATGAATTTTACTTTGCTTTCTTTGACTCCCCGTCTACTGCTGGTAAGGTTTGTCCAAACCGGGATTTTTTTCAGCCAAAGCAAAGCTGAGGAGAGATTCTTTGCCGAAGAAAGATGTTTTGTTGGCAGGGAAATAGTTTTATTTTGAAAAGTATTTTTTTTCAAAGTAAATTTTAAAAAAATAAATTATTTTTTAATATTTGATAGTATCATAAAAAATAAGTTGGAAAATACTTTACAATGTTTACAATGTTTGATTATATTATAGAAAATATTTGGTTATATTATGAAAAATAAGCAAAAAAATAGCTTATTGATTAATTTTTTCAAGTTTATTAAAATTATAAAGAACAAATCTTATAAATTTAAAAGTTAAATAAAAATGAAATTGAAAAAAAAAATTTCATAAATTTTCTAAAATAAAATAAATAATAATCCAAATAATAGAGATCAAATAAAAAAATTAAAAAATGATTAAATTATAATAATAATAATAATAATAATAATAATAATAATAATTTCATAAATTATTTTAAATAATCATAAAAAGCTTTAATCTTATTAAAAAATATGACATAATCAAATGATTTTTAAATAGCACTATAATTATTAATTTAAAAAGAAATTTATTTTAAACAATAGAAAAGTGTTCATGACTTTAGAAGGCTAGGCCGTGCACGCGTGTGGCCTCTAGAAAAGAAAGCTCAGGCATGTTTAGACCTAGGAAGCTAGATTCATACACGTGGCATTTTCATTGTTAAATTAAGGGAATTATGCATCGTTTTCCCTCTTCTTCTATTTTCTGGCGATTTTCATGCTCATCTCTGAGAATGTAAGAACTTAAACATAATGAAAAAAACCCCTGAGGACTGAAATATAAAAACATAAAACCACGTGGATCAAATATGAAAAAAATAAAAACTTCAAGGTCTAAAGTATGCTTTCACGTGTAAAAAGGTGAAAGATTGGAATGTTAGAAACTAGTTGATTTTGGAGGATAAGGTGACAGATTGGAATGTATTGTTTGAAGTTATACTGCATGGCTTGGCCTTTAGGTTGAAGTCGAGGAACGAGAAATTATTTCTTCTCTGCTACTTTTTTCATCATGCTTTAGTTCCTAGAATTTGATAGATTTTGTAATTCTTTTCGGCCTTAATACGCTTAATGTATTCGGGCATGTGCAAATCTAATATCTCCCATCGCTTGCAAGATTGCTTGTGAAGAACTTGAACAACATCAAGGTTCGCAATTTAGTAGGCCAGGTTTGTCATCAGGACTGCGATTTCTGTGTGGTTGTCGCCGAATGCGGCAGTGGCAAAAGAAAATCTTGCCGCGAAGGGCTTACCCCTTGAAAATGGAAGGGCATGGAGAGAAGCGGATTCCTACTTCTTAACAGAATAGATTGATCGACCACCATCTTTCTTGACCTTCCCTCGGGTTGTCATGCTTCTGTGTCAAGGAATCCTGCTTCGGTAGCAGACTTCGGTCGAGGAAATCGCTTCAAGCAAGTGCTCTGGATCGACCTGACTTCTTAGAGAGGAAAGCCAATGAATGAAATCCGTTGAATGGAGAAGTCTTTATGGCTCAAAGCATTCATAAACGATGCATCTTTTAGTGGTTCTAAGGGGTGCTGTGCTGGTTGTCTGTTCAGCCAATTAGTCTGCTCTCTCTCTCTCTCTGCCATCACTCATACCGATAAATTCATGAAAACTTGATTGAAATTGGTTTTTTACCATTAAAAATTTTAAATAGATTTTGAATATGATTCTATTACATATATGATTTGTTTAGCTTTCAATCATACAAAATATAGACATACAATTTTAAGATTGTTTGTTAACTTGCTTTAACATTTTTATATATTTTTTAAATAGAAATAATAATTCCTAGTAGAACATTATGTGGGCTATGATAAATAAAATATGCATTAATAGAAGAATTTATGTTGATGAAAGAAAATTTTAAAATAATTGTACTTTTTGGTTTAATAACAATAACAAAATATTTTTTGAGACCTATATATTTTTGTATGTTTAAATTTGTTTTGAATCCCTCATAGCATAGTATGAGCATGCATGCTAGTTACT
Source organism: Populus euphratica (assembly GCF_000495115.2). Lineage (NCBI taxonomy): Eukaryota > Viridiplantae > Streptophyta > Magnoliopsida > Malpighiales > Salicaceae > Populus > Populus euphratica. The sequence continues at coordinate 1,011,868 of NW_011499910.1, forward strand.
CATTATAGTAGAAAGGTGAAACAATCACTGCATGAATACGAGGAGGCCACTTTAATGGTATCGTTGGATCCCTAGAGAGTCCTTAATCCTATAGTTACAGTCCTTAATGATAGAGAAAAGTATAGAGAGAACTATCATATATTTTGAAGAGTAATAATTCAAAATTTCTCTTATGAAAAATAGCCTACAATATTATTTTTTTAATATAAGTAAAAATGTACTAATTAGTATAATCCTAATTAAATTTAACATCCTAATTTAGGTAGAAAAAAAAGTTATAAAAACAAAAAAGAAATAGAGAAGATTCCAAATAGTATCTTACGGGCCTAATTTAAGCATGAAAAGGAAAATTACCAGCTTTCTTGTTGCTCTTATAAAATTGGAGCTTTATAATAATCTGATAAATTTTTAACTTAATTCAATAACTAGATTAAAAGTTATTTTTATTTTTATAAATCCACTCATTGAATATTTTAATACTCTTTGAAACCTAAAAAATTTTAGCAATTAAAAAAGTAAAACATTAAAAATAAGTACTCCAACAATAATAAAGAAAGTACCATGTGAATCCCTTTTACTTGCAAATAACTCATCCTCACGTTAACTATTATAAATTAAACTCTATAATGCTAAATGAATCGATACTTTAAATATAGCATTGCAGCCATCCTGTTTACTATGTAGCATATCTTTGAATTATGAACTTCAAAATTTGATTTATAATTTGACTAAGCTAAATAAAAACCCAAATATGTTACAATTTTTTTTTCCTATAAAGTCCTTTTATAGGTTCTTCACATAATCTTTTACTTCACACTTGATCTCTTCATCAATCGTAACTCCTAATATTTCAATATTTGTATGTAAAGAAACTCGAAGATAATCTCTTATAATATCTCCAAAAAACTTGTAAAAAATCATTGTGTCCTTGTGTCCTTCGTATACTTGTGTGCAAGATCTTCATCAATGATAAAAGGATCATAATTTGCCACAGTCTTCTCCAATTTAATGTTAAAATATTGAGGTTATTTTTCAACTCCCTCCTTGGCCACCTTTATCTTCGACACAATAGGTTAATTTTGAAATTTTAAAACAAGACATTTTCTTATGTAATTCTTATTTTGTTTTTACTTTATCAAATTCATCACTTTGAAAATTAGTGTTAGTAGTGGTCTTTGGTTTCACTTGTAATACAGTAGATCAAATCTATCCCTCTATATTATTTTTATTTGAAAACCAATAATGAATAAACATTTTACCTTCAGATAAAAAAGTGTCTTAGACTTAATCTCCATCATGAAAAAGTTGCCCCCCTTAGTTGGAATTCAAGCTACTATCTCAATGTAAAACATGCTTTAAGTTTAATTATTATTGATCCAAGTATGGTATATAAACTAAACCATGTGGACAATGCTATTGCAATTTTCTTGCTAGCTCCTAGATCCATTAGCATTTCAAAATTGATATATTTCAAGAATTGTACTTGGATGTTGATAATCGATAGATGGATATTTGCTGCTTATGATTTTTCATAACTCCATATGTATTTATGAAGACATGAGTCTTGTTTCAAATTTTCTTTGACTATGATCTTATTGTCCTCCTTTTTTTTTTAAAAAAAATAATAATCCAGAGGATATATTACCCTGCTAGGTTATGAAATTTTTTAGGGCATTTGGCTAGTTAGGAATAAGCTGATCTTTAGGGATCAATTACCAGATTTGGATTCAACATTTGAATTAATTCTCCATCTTTATGGTTAAAGAATTTTGAATCTATATTTATGTATACAAGTTTGGATCTTTTTAGAGGTCCAGAGGGAATTTTAGAATGGACCCACATGTAAAATTGTTTTTTTGTTTAGAATGTCATCATTGGTTTTGCTTTGTTCTTTTTTATTTTCATATTACCAAGAAATTGTTTTCTTGTTTTCCATCTCTTTAATGGCCTTGGAATCCTATAATATTTTTTTTAATTACTATAAAAAAATAAAAAGGAAAAAAAACATATAGTTTGTGTTAGAGTATAATATAAATCATATATTGGAATCTCATCTAAAAACTCGAATTTTTAGGTTGAAATCATTCTTTAGCATTATATCAGAGTTTTGATCATTAAATAGTTATGAGTTCGAATGTCGTCACTCTCATTCTCTTTTAATTAAAATTTAATTAATAGCAAAGCACTCACTATACTTTGTTTTAATGAAAATCTAATTAATAATACAAGGTAGTGTAGACTAGTATAAGTTTCAAGTCCAAAAAACTTTTACTTGATAGGGTGTGTTAGATAATAATATAAATTATTTATCAGGGTCTCACAAAAAAGTTTAAATTTTTAGGTTGAGATGATTCTTTGACATGATATTAAAGCCTTGATGACTAAATGGTCACGGGTTTGAATTTCACCACCCTCATTCTCTCTTCTAATTTTAATCTAATTAATAGCACAAGGTATTATGAAGCCCTCACCACTTTCATTATCTCTTCTAATTAAAATTTAATTAATAATACTTTTTTTTTCTAATTGAAATCTAATTAATAACACAGGGTAATGTGGACCTATGTAAATTTCAAAGCTAAAAAGCTTTCATTTTAGAGGGTGTGTTAGAGAATAATATAAGTAACATCTTAAACCTTACCTCAAATTTTAATTTTTTAAGTTTAGATGATTATTTAATATGATATCAGAGTCTTAATGACCAAACAATCATTATACTTCTTTGATATTTTTGCCTTTTTTTTTGTTATTGTCCAAAAACACCTACCACACCTATTGTTATTACAACTGTTTGCAATGATAGTTTTTATTCTTATTGGCATCAATATGCTTGCATTTTTTTATAGTTGTTTTCCCTAATGAATGTCATGTATTATTTCATTTTCATATTTTACATGGCATGAACTTTCAATTTTCTCATATCTATTCTTATAAATTACCAGAGATGATTTACTCATAAAAATTTACATTTTATTCTAACATTTCATTGCTAGGTACAAGGAAAATGATTTAATAAGGTTTGGCATTCAAATCAACGATAATCCTACTGAACCATTTCATCGTAATTCTAACTTTTTCTATATAGTTGCTAACATGAAAATAAGAAAAAACATTATCTCTGAAGTTCTATATGCAGATGCCTTCACACCTCCCCTCTAAAAATTAAGAAAGCAATATATTTTTTCTCAGTTTTATTTACAAGACCACATCACAAGCGAGCTTTGCTAAAAGAGGTGGGTTATAAGAAGATAAGTGTAGAGAAAGCTTATTGGCTGGAAAGACCAATTTCAATGAAAGAAATCAAAGAATCAATTTGAGATTGTGATAGGTCTAGATCTCTTATAACAAACGATTTCAATTTTAAATTTTATAGAAAGGTTTGGAATTTAATTTGTTATGATTTATATGATATGATGAATGAATTCTTCTAATTAGGCAAGTTATCAAAAGATATAAACCATGCATATGTTACTTTGATTCCTATAAAAAAAACACCAACGGGATTCTCATATTACAAACCTATTAGCAAGGTGAACAGTATATACAAATTATGAAAAGAATTCTCTCCAATAAATTGAAATGAATTATCAAAGATGTGATCAGTGAAAATTAAACAGCATTCATTACAAGTCGACAGATTGTTAATGGTTTTATAGTGGCTAATGAAGTAATTCACAACTTAAAGAAAAGCGGCAGCACATGTATAACTTTCAAGGTAGACTTCCACAAAGCCTTTGATATTATTTGTGGGAGTTCATAGATGAAGCAATGTGTTATAAAGGCTTTGGAAAAAAATAAAGATAGTTAATTCATGAATGCTTATCAACATCAAAGATGCCTGTCCTTATTAATGGTTCTTCCTCTCAAGAGTTTTAGGTTGGTTGTGGCATTAGCCAAGGTGACCCTTTGTCGCCACTTTTTTTCATCATTGCAATTTTCACTCATATTTCATTAGGCTTCAGCTAAAGATTTATTTAAAGGCATTCATATGAATAATGACGATTTGATTTTTTACCTTTAGTATGCAGACGATACCTTAGTCTTCTCTTCAAATGATCTAAACTTTTTGAAAATAATAAAGAGGATTTTTAGTGGTTTGAATTATGTTTTATACTCAAAATAAAATTTTATAAGAGTTTAATAATTAATATTAATTTCGATGAGGTATAGAATACAACTCTAGCAAACTCAAATTATTGTAGAAATGATTTATTGCCTTTCACTAAGGGATGCTTCTAGAATATAACCCTAAAAGTATCTCTACCTGGAAACCAAATATTTTGATATTTAAAAATAGGTTGTCAATTTATAATTGCATTAGATTTTTAAATTGATAGAAGGTAAGACTACATCATTTTAGGAGGATTTTTGGGTAAGAGATTGACCTTTAAAATTATAGTTTTCATGTTTGTATAAGTTATCTAATAGAGAAGAAGGAAAGATAAGTGACATGGGCTTGTGTTTAAATAAAATATGGACATGGAAGCTTCATTGGCATCAGAAAGTATTTTTTTTAGTAAGATCATATAGAAAATTTATGTTATTCTTGAAGAAGTGAATCTTTCACAAAATAAATTAGATCAAAAGATTAAAAGCTTAGGCAAAGATGACAACTAGGTCAAATCTTGTAATTCTCTTATTGACATGATTGTTTTTGAAGGATCTCATCATTTCAAATCTAATGTATTGTTTAAAATGGCACAACCTAAAATACAAATATTTATATATTTGGTGGTTCAAAATCAACTTTATACAAGTGACTTTCTTCTCAAACACGTGTCACTTCTAGTAAAGTAATCTATATGTTCATTTTGTGTAGTAGAATGAGAGACTTCTGATAATTGTTATTTCATTGTTTTGGTACTTGGTATTATTGGTAAAATTCTTATAATGATGCATCCCTCATACTCTAGATTTTTTTATTTGTCACTAGTATTAATGATGCATCCTCTAGATTTTTTTATTTGTCACTAGTATTCTTGACAGGTATATTTTAGATTTAGGCTTGGAATCTCTTTCTTTTGGCATACTATGATGTGTTTGACTCATAAGAAATAATTTGGTTTTTAACAAGGTAAGGCTAAATTGAAATTCTAGTTTCTCTTTGATCTTGCATAGATTATTGATTTGGTTGAAGTTTAGCGAACTTGATTTTAGCTATATTGGTAATGATATTATTCATTGTGTAGATGGTATTTGAATGTGGACAGATACAAATTATTAATTTGATTGCTCTTTCCTTATATATTTCTCTTTGTTTTCTTTTATGTATTTTTTTGTAACACATTCATTTTATTTTTCTATAAATGATGTTTCAACTTTTTAGAGGTCATCTTCTAAATGATTTTTTTTTATTAATACAGTCGATTATTATTTTAAAAAAAAATAGCAAATGAAGCATTCGCGAATGAGGTACGGAATCTCATAAAGAGAATTTGTTTTCAGAAACAATGATATCTAGGTTTAGTAATGAACACAAATCGCTATTTCCTTAGACATTTACAGGTTTGTGATATATATAAAGGTTTTAGATTCATCATTCATCCAAACAAATGAGCTAGTTACTAAATAGCTTATTGTGTGTGTGTGTGTGTGTGTGTGTGTAACAGTCGAAACCTTAAGCTGTTTGTAGCCTAAATGTTTCCTGCTGTAACTAGTTTCTTATTCTGTCGATAGTATTTGAACTTAGAGCCCGTTAAAGTGAGACCTAGTTAGAAAATTTAGGACTTGCATTTGTTCTACAGTTAGTTTTCTTTTTCCCAACAATGTTTCAACACTTGCTATATATAGTTCCAGAGATATAAAAGCATGATAGTTAGGTACTCAACGTTATCCATGCATCCATTCTGATTCTCGTATAAAAAGAAAAAAAAAAAAAAAAAAAAAAAAAAAAAAAAAAAAAAAAAAAAAAAAAAAAAAAACATTATCAAGTAGGTACATAACAACATCCTTTCGTTTCAGGCAAGTATAGGTGAAAAAGTCATTGCTAGTGAATCTCTATGAGCAATTAGAAGAATTTCCTGGCCAAATGTTATGGTGAGATCAATCTCTGCAGCTTCTGAGAGCATTGTACACTCAAATACTAGTCAATTGATATGTGCCTCTCTCGTTTCTCAATCATCTGGCTTGATATGTCTACTTGTTTATGTTCCCCCAAGTAGAATTCTATAATTCAGTGGACTTTTGTTCTACTAGGAAAACCTAGTAGATGGTCTATAAGTGACCGGTGCTCCATACTTACATTACAAGCATTTCTTTTCATTCTATATCCATGTAGTGGAGACATTACAAGGAAGAAGAAATTGCTTAGGAAACAGGTACTTCATATTTAATGTCTTTTTGATACTCCTGTATCCAATTAAACAGTCTGCTAAATTCTATTATAAGCCCACTGAAAGTACAAAACTTCTTTTTCAGAAAATTGAATTATTTTTGTTGATAAATGTTGTTGTCCCAAATTATTCGTGTACCATTGTCCCATAGTTCATTATTTTTTGAGAAAATTGTTGACTGGGACTGCCCTATGAGTAGGCGAAGTGGACCCTTGGCCAAATGATGGTACAACATCAACTACCATTCTATTGCCAAGATGACACCTTACGAAGTATTATAAGGGTTCCTCCCTCCCTTACACATTACTTACTTCCCTAAAGAGGTTGTTAAAAGGGTCACACTCATGTCTAGAATGCCCAAAACATGATGACCATGATGACAAACCAAAAAGAAGTGACAGAAGCATCGAGGTTAAGGACTATACGTCTACCTAAAGCTATAACCATACAGCTTCTCATAGATCATCATAAAAACTATCTGCCAAATATTACGGGCCTTACCAGGTGATAACTAAAGTAAGAAGAGTGGCCTACGAGCTTGATCTGCCTCCTACAACCTTGATTCACTTGGTGTTCCACGTGTCCCCACTCAAGAAGCATGTAGGAAATCATGCAGTGTAGAGCACCCTTCCTCTATTGCCTCCACCTGACCTGCAACCAAGCACCATATTAGAAAGATGAATTGAAAGATGAAAGAACAAGGCGGTCACTCAAGTTCTAGTTCATCGGGATGGTCTCTCTCCTGCTGATGCAACTTGGGAATTCACTGATGATTTAAAGCTACGGTTCCCATAATTCAACCTTAAGGACAAGGTCTTGTTCAAAGGGAGGCAATTGTTACCAGCTGAAGAAGATGAATCGGAAGAAATTAATCCTTCAAATTCAAACTAACATGGCCGTTGCAGAATCTTACGCACCGTTTCATTGATGTCCTTAAAATGCACCATTTCAATTAGTTAAATAGGTTTTTTCTTCTGTCACTTAAAGAGGACCATATTAGAAATGGCCGCAAGGTGCTATAACCTTCTGTTTATCATAGAAGTAGGATCAGGTTGCCATTAATTCTAGGTTTGTTGCTGTATCTTCTGTACCCTCTGAGCATTCTGTCATGTCTCAAGAGATGTATCTAGTTACATAAATGGCTAGATCTGGATGTAAGAACTCAAGAAATCTAAAACATACAACAGAGCCTTGGCAATCTGACACAAGGCAGGCTAGATAATCAATTTCACAATCATACTTATGAAAATATATTATTCCATAGAAAAAGATGAAGCTACAGTTGGATGAGGATCATCGAAATTTAATTTCCATGTCTTTTCTATAGACCCCTTGCCTAATGAACATGATCTAACCTTAAGCGTTATAAAATACAGAAGCATATTAACCTTAAACGTGACACTGCTACATCAGTAATAATCAAATTTGGCCATCATTAGATGGGAAAGAATACGCATCATCCCTAGAAATCTCTGCAAGAATCAACTCAATATCATTATCAAGTTCCCTTTGTTTACAAGCTGCTTCGAAATCTTCTATCAGATCAGCCATCAAACCATCAAGAGTAACACCTTCTGAGCCCTCAGATAACCCATCATTGGTCTTGGACTCATCAATAGTTGACTCGATATCCATCAAACATTTTTCCATGTTTTCTTGATCTTCATCATCACAAGGAGATACCGCCAAAAGGAAGAGACGCATTAATTCTTCAACAGGAACGTCAGCCATTGAAGAATCTATTGCTTTCTTGAATAACGAAAGTGGTAGATCGATCGACTTAAAAACTTTGGTTGAAACGACAAAAAGTGGGAGAGAAAGATCCACGAGTAGGGAAAACTGAGAACTAGGGTTCGGCGATCTAGGGCTATTGTATTATGCCATATTTATTGAAGTTTAAAGGCAGCGGGTATATACTTGTATAAACCGTTTCCAATATGGAAATAAGTTTAGGATCATATGATGATTATTATTAATAACCTAAAACCTTATAGGGCACGTGCATTGTGTATTTTATTGTAGCACTAATTTAATTATGAATTGCTACAATAAATTTTTTTTATTTTTATTTTTCCTTTCACTTTTTAATTTTTTAAGTTTTTCCTGAAGGTAGAATAGTTTTTTTCATGTGAAAAAATTATCTCCTTGTAAAATTCATTCAAAGTATTTTAGTATATTAATTTTTTTTTACAGTGCTAAATTATCCCTGAAAAAAAAATAATATAACCATTTCAAGGGCTTTCTTGACCTTTTATTTTTCCTTTGTGAGTGCATAGTAAAAATACTAGATTGCCCTTTGCATTAGGTTTTTTTAGTTGTGCTTCAAGGGTATTTTTGTATGTTTCGTTGGCTTTTTTTGTTATATTTATGGTAAACTAGGGGTTGTTTTGTCATTTTTGTAAAATTCATTCAAAGTATTTTATGGTAAACTAGGGGTTGTTTTGTCATTTAACATAAATCTAATATTATTAAAATTAAAAGATATCAGGAGTATCGGTATATGTAAAGACATGTCATCTCTATCCATGCTTTTTGGTCCGCGCGTGAGGCATGTTGTAGTGGCCTTACCTCACATCTCATGATAATGTCAAAAAAATTTGATTGTCCTCTTCAAGGTGGTCCACCGTGTTTGGACAACAGACCTATGGTTGGTCTCTAATTAAATTTTTTCTTTTACTTCTACTTTTCTCTCTTGTTTTTGCCAAACTTTAATTTTATCATTTAAGTCTATTTCAGCTTTCAATTCGATCTTATCTATATTGATTGTTGATTATTTTGTTTTGTTTTGAATTATTGTTTTTTTAATTACACCCCTTAGATTTGATTCAATTCAATCTTTTAGAATCTAGTCGCATTGTTTTGATTTTTATTTTATTTTATCCTCAATTTTTTTTAAAATTTTGATCCTTTAAGTTTATTTTAGCTTTCAATTTTATAATTATTTTTTTAATTTCTAATTATTTTGTTTTGGTTTGAATAATCTTTTTTCAATTGTGTACCTTATATTTGATTCAATTCATTTTTTTTTCATTTAGTTCTCATTATTTTTATTTTACCCTAGATCCTTTTTTGATTAATTATTTTTTGTTCAATTTTATTTTTTAACAATTTTTATGTTGGAGGTTTGGTTTTATTATTTTTTTATTTATACTTTTTATAGGTTAAACCTGATCTAATGGATTGAGAAACAAGTTTTAAAAATTAGCATGAGTTAACTCTGATCTATTTTTAGGTATTTTTTTAATTAGTTTTTTGGTCTATTTTATCATTCATTATTATATTATTTGGAAATTTAAACTTTGTTAATTGTTTTTAGTTTTTTTTATATAAAGTTATCAAATTTTCATGTCTAAAATTGTAAGTTTTATAGGTTAACCTGTATTGTTTTGTGGTTTTTTGTGTTTTTTCACCAATTTTTTTTAACATTAAAGTTTAATATTTTTCATCTTCATCCAATAAAGGACTTTCCTACTAAAAACACTTCTTTTTTAACGAGGCAATCATTGAGGTCTAAGAGCATGCCTGGCATGTTTTGTTTTTATTTTGTTTTGTTTTCCCCTACAGCTACATCTTTCGCATGTTTTGTTTTTATTTTGTTTTGTTTTCCCCTACAGCTACATCTTTCCCCGTTTAGCTTGTTCAGAATTTAGCTATGATGTTTCTCTTTTTTTTAAGATTGTCTTCGTACTTTCAACATTGATTTTTTTTCTTTTATTACTATTATTGTTTTCAATTATATTATTAAAATTAATATAATATATTTGGCTCAATCAAGTATATGACACACGATATAAATTTCCCCCCCTTATTGATGATGCGCTTGTTTTGAATGAATATCATTTTCTTATGCAAAAAAATATATTAATCAGCATGCGTCAAAATGGAGATTTATATAGCTAGTGTGTGTGTTGATTTAGGTTTGGATTATATTTTTGGCTAGATTTGATAATATCTGTTGTAAC
>NW_011499910.1:1023983-1024548 GCF_000495115.2 Populus euphratica
CTCAAAATATAATAGCATTTGAATCAAAATAAGAAAAACACACAAATAAAGGTAACCTTTCTCTGAAAAGATGTTTTAAGGGTGGTGTCTACCTTCCCTTAATCATAACTAACCTAGTATCCGAATCTCTGGGACCAGTGTCTAATTTTGGATTTCTAGTTCCCTCAAATTACTAGATGGCGACTTCAATAAAAATCTTTATTCCCCCCAATCAAGAAAAAAACTTATTCTTTTTGTTAAAACAAAAATAAAAAAAAAGTGGAGTCGTCGCCCGACGTATAAGAGAATATCGTGTAGCGACAATATCTATAACTTATTCATTATGCATCATGTATGGTAAGTACTATTAAGAAAAAAAAAACTAAGAATTTAAGCTGGTTTGGATCTTTTTCCATCGAGTTTATATTTTATAGGCATTCCTATTAATTAATAATAATATGAACTATAGTTAAAAGTTACAATGTTCCAAATTGATTGCTTTTAAAAATCTACATCTGAGCACCTATAATTTAAATTGTTCTATATGTCTGTGTGTCTATATATATATATATATATATATATATAT
>NW_011499910.1:1024785-1030903 GCF_000495115.2 Populus euphratica
TACAGCAAACAAAAAATAAACTACCTAAGATTTTTTATTGCACCACAATTTGATGCCATTAGACTTAGGTTTGTTTTGTTTATGTTTTTGTTCTTCAATTCTCACTGAAGTTTGGTTTTTGTTAGCTGTTATCTTTCTCTTTGAAGTTCAAAATAACTTTTGAATATTTTATAAATGATTTTAATGTGTTTGAAGGTAAAAATAGTGTAGAAATTAGATTTAGAGTGTATTTGGTATTATAGTATAAGGTATTTTTTAAAATTATTTTTCACTTAAAAACACATCAAAAAATCAAAAAATTTTAATTGTGTACATCAAAACTGTCAGAAAACACTAAAAATATATAAATTTGATATATTTTTAAGTTAAACATAGTTTTAAAACACACTCCAATTTAGTTCCAAATACAAAAAAAAAAAAGAAGCAAATATTTCCTTAGAATGTCAAAATTAGTGAGCCCCAATTTGTTTTTTATGATTTTTAGGTTGTTAGAAATTGTAAACGTGAAGATGCTTCAATCCTTTTTTTTGTTTGCTTATTTTGTTTCTTATATTTTTAATATCTTTTTTCAAAAAGAAGTTTTTTTCTCAATTGTTAATGGTTATTTTGTGAATTTCTTATATACCCATAAACTAAAATCAAAGACTCTTCCAATATACATATTCATATGATATATTTAAACAAGAAAAAAGCAAATTGTGACATTGCATTTAATACAATATAATACATATTAAATCAAAGACAAAAATTCCACAATTAATTTGGTTGGTGCTTAATTTGCTAAAACTTTGATATTCTAAAAATCCCGTGAACATGTTAGATCATGCATAGTTTTGAAAACATAACAAAGAATTCTTAGTATAATGATTTTGTGAGTAAACAATGTGCTTGTGTAGTACTATTGATGACTTTTTAATTAGCTCCGCATATATGGTGTCATTGATGATAGCAATAAAATCCAAATAGCATAAGACTTATGTATTGGATAAGTTCTAGTACTTCAATCTCTTCTCACCTGTCAAAGTGGGTGGCAGTTGGTACTTGATACCTATATAAGATCTTCTTTTTTTTAAGCTTGAGGACTTTATAATATTTAAATTAGTATATTTTTTAAAGAAGTTGCCATCATATTCTAAAGAGGTATTCTCAAAATAAAAATTTCATCTAGAAATGAAATCCTGCCTTCCTTTCTATATTGTATTTTTTCCTCCTTTCCATTCAAAAAAGATAGAAATATCTCTAACTTATTCATAAGAAAAAGCATCTTTAACTTATCTAGAGAAAAAATATCTATACATATGCTTGAGATCCGTGTTTGACTAGGTTAAAAAAATATCAGGTTTAGTAGGTTGTTAAAAACATATATAATTAGATTTAGTGCTCGATTAAATCCAAGTGATATTGAGTTATTATCTTATCTCTCATTCTTTTAAATGAGAATCGAATAAGTAAAAATAAATGAAAAAAATATGTTAATCTAGCTATGAGTATATACCATTGAGGATTATTAATGTGATTATCTCAAATTATATGCTATTTTTTCTTTTTTGCTAATCCTTTATCAATTTGCGAACACAAACTATTTTTGTATATCCTCTCAATTATTATACTACAAAAATGCGTATGTACTATCCTGGACAATGAGAGAAATCTTTGCAGGTCACCGATTTTACACTAGATATGGATACTGAAGTTTCTTGAATAAGTGTAAGTTTTAAAATCACAAAACAATAATAACACACAAGACACTTTATATCAACTTCTTCATATCAAAGCCTTTGATATCATGGAGCCACTAAGCTAGTTGCCCAAAATGTCAAATCAACTTAAAAAACTTCAACTTTGTTTGACAAATTGTATTTTATTTAATGATATAAAAAATAAATATTTATAAAAACTGGTATTCAACTTAATATTGAAGTTTTTTTGTAAATTAAAAGATTGTTTTCGAAAAAAAATCATTATTGTATTAAACAAAATTTAAAATAAAACATTCAAATAAAGTTCTAATATTTTCTATATGGTTGAAGAAAATAAATATTGATAAAATTATATAAAAAATATATTAAAAATGTTTTAAAAAAATCATAAATCTTATAAACAGAGCAGTGGGACCTAACAACAGGGTCGCACCTGATTCATGTCGCTTATAATTATTGTTTTATTTTTGCATTTTAACAACTGGTGCACACAGGTTTGCCCCACAAGCGACTCTACAGCAGGTTGGAAACCGCGGCTGAAATTCACGGCATAGGAGTGGCGTTTCCCGTTTCTAAACGGCTACGCCGGCACATTTATGGAAGGAAAGAAAAGTCAGGTACAATTAATTTGTTTCTGTACCACAAAATAGAAAGCGGAAACGTTTTTTTGGCGTTTTTAGTATTTCCCGTGAAAGTTTGGATTATGCTTAGCAATAGGAACCTTACATTTTTCTATTACCACCACACATTTCAGGCACCCATGCATGCATGATTGAAAACATTATACAAGAAATTATAGCTAAGAACAAATCAGCAGATAGCAGAACCAAAGCAACAGCCAATAATCATGGTAGTGGAAAGCGTTCTTTGCATGAATCCAGGAGATGGTGAAACCAGCTACGCCAAGAATTCATTCCTTCAAGTCTCTCTCTCTCTCTCTCTCTCTCTCTCCCCCTCTAACGCCTTATTCGTTGCTAAATTATTTCATAAAAATGTGATGTCTTGGTGCATTTAGTGAGACAAATTACCCCTTTTTTTCCTTTCTTTTTGGTAGGGTTAGAACTTTATTGTAAGTAAAGTAGTCCTCGCGTAGCAACTTGAATTCTTAAGTTAGGTAAGTTAAGCGAAGTTTAATGATCTGAAGCAAGCAAATAGCCATCGCTGCATGCATTTCCTTCTTCTTGGCATCGCATCTCACCAAATATATTGGTAATTCTGATGTGGTTTGACAATTCGTTTCGCAGAAAACAGTGCTATCAAAAGCTAGGCCATTCCTAGAAGATACCATCAAGGACATGTTCAGCACCGCCCTTCCCACTGGCTTCAAAACAGAATTGGGCTGCTCTTCAGAACCCAATACTCTGTTGTTCGTTTCTGAAATCATGGACGTCATTTATGAGCTTTGCCAACAACTGACCTGTAAACTGCCCGAATTTCAGGTGTTTCTGAATGACCTTACAGGAAATGATTTCACTACTGTTATCAAGTCGCTGCCATTTTTCTACGAGAAGTTTGGAAGAGGAAAGGGAGACTTGTATGGACAGCACTGTTTCATATCAGCAGTACCTGGCTCTCTCTATCAGAGGCTCTTCCCAAGCAAGAGTTTGCAATTCTTCCATTCCTCTTACAGCCTACACTGGTCTAAGGTTATATTACTGTCTTTTTTTCATAATTATTATCTCTGAGGTTAATAATGATTTATCCCAGTAACTGGAATGCCCAGTTAAGATAGCGAAATATCGAAGACAAACAAAAATTGGTAGAGAAGAAGAGAAACAAGATGTTTATAAACATTACTGAGTTAATATAAAACCTGAAACCATTCCTGAAACCTCATTTATCACAGCTTAAAATAACTACAGAATCAAATACAAAATACATATAAATAATAGCAATTGCTTGAATCAATATTATAGAATAATGTGCTGTTGCCTGTTGTGGTTTAAATTAGTCACCCGTGAACATATACATGGCAAAGCCTGACCATATATTTTCATGACATTAGGTGCCAGAAGGTATATCAAATAACAAGGGGAACATATACATGGCAAAGGCAAGTTCTCCTAATGTATTTAAAGCTTACTTGGAACAATTCCAGAAGGATTTCTCCTTGTTTCTGCGCTTACGCTCAGAGGAAATAATACAAGGAGGACGTGTAGTTGTTACATTTATCGGGAGGAGAATTGAGGATCCTAGAAACAAAGATTGCTGTCTTTATTTGGAGCTGCTAGCAAAGTCACTGCTAGACTTGGCAGCAAAGGTTATTTTCATTTAAATCAAGCAAATTGCTTGCCTTGTTGGTTATGGAGATTAATTAATTTAAGTTTCAGGGACTTATTGTAGAGGCCGATATTGATACCTTCAATCTGCCATGCTATAATCCTTACGAAGGAGAAGTGAGGGAAATTATCGAAATGAAGGGATCATTCGATATTGATAAGCTAGAAACTTTTGCTATTAACTGGGATGCTCATGATGATATCAGCGACAAAAATTTTGTGTTTGACAAGGACCAATGTGGACGAAATGTGGCAAATATTGTAAGAGCAGTTGCAGAACCGATGTTGGTTAGTCATTTTGGAGATGAAATAATGGATGAATTGTTCAAGAGGTACACATATGTTGTGTGTGGTCCCGCACCATGTGATGGTGGGACCACCACATTAATTTCTGTTTCTTGGTATTCAAATTAATGTGGTTCGGGTGCTGTAGTGGCAGAATTGAAAATAGTAGAGAGGAGATGAAAACCAAGAAAGAAAAAGAGAAGAAGAGGTAGCAAAGCAGCCTGTATTCTTTCTTCGATTTCCATCTTGTTCACCGTTAGATTGGGCTACAATTTTGGAAGCAGCTTCTAGACTCTTGTTCACCGTTAGATCGGGCTACAATTTTGGAAGCAGCTTCTAGACACGTAACTCTTCATTTTGAACGGTCGGATCGAAGATTAATGATGTGGAAGCTAGCCTTTTTGACAGAAAATGAGGCTGTTAGTATTATGAGTTTTTCTCAAATAATTCTCCTTTAATCTTGTTGTAATCCGAGAATAAGTTGTTCTTGATGATATATGTGTTGTATCTCTTAGTTGAATATGAGGAAAAATGATTGTGAACCCATTATTTGTTGATAGTGGAAGTTTTTAGGTGGACTACGGTCCCGTGGTTTTTTTCGCATCGGGTTTTCCACGTTAAAATATTGGTGTTAATTTTGTGATTATTTGTATTATATTTGATCATTGTTTAATTCTAATTTTACTGCACAAAGAGAGAAAAAAAAATGGGACTTGTGAATTGTGAATTGTATTCCGAGAAAAAAAATGGGACTTGTGCATTATGAATTGTATTCCGCTGAATTGATCAGGGTAAATTGGTGTCCAGTTGTTCCTAGTTTTCCCAACAAAATGGTATCAGAGCATTGGTTATGTAGATTGAATTTCTTATGTAGTTAAAATGGAAAAGGAAGATTCAGGCATATTGCAATAATTTGGCTTTGCTGATTGAATGTAAAGGAATAAAGCCTGATAATATGGATGATGCAAAATGGAATGGGCCTAATACAAAGGCTTGCTATTGTTAGAAAATGGGTATCTTCTAAGTCCATTAATCATATTTCTCAAGAACATGATTGCCATACAGTTTGGAAGATGTTGGAAGAAACATTTGCTAAGGAGAGTGCACAAAATAAGGTTTTTGTAATTAGAGACCTTATGAATCTGAAGTATAGAGATAGTGAAGATGCTTCAGTACATATAAATGTATTCCAAGGGTTCTTGAATCAGTTGTCATTGATGAATCTGGAGTTAGCTGATGAAATGCAAGCACTAATCCTACTGAGTTCATTGCCGGATAGTTGGGAGACTTTGGTGGTGTCACTTAGCAATTCTACTCCGAATGGGAAGATCACTTTGAAAACAGTGAAGGATTGTATCCTCAATGAAGAGAAGAGGAGGAAAGGCACAAGCACTTCTGAGTCTCATGCACTTGTTACAGAAAGTCGAGGGAGAAGTCCAAGCAGGTTCTCTCACAGCAAGCAAGATAGAGAATCCAGCAATAGAAAAGGCAAATGGAAGCCAAGAGGAAGATCTCAGTCAAGGAAGGGTTTTAAGTGCTATTATTGTGACAAGCCTGGGCATATGCAAAAGGATTGCAGAAAGTATAAAAGAGATAAAAAGGGTAAAGATGAAGACAAGAATGAAGAGAATGGTACAGCTGCAGTTGTATATGATGGTGATGTTGCCATTGTTTGTGATGATGGTTGTGTTAATCTTGCATGTCAGGATACCACCTGGGTTGCAGATTCAGCAGCTTCTTACCATGTTACACCCAATTCAACAGCTTCTTACTATGTTACACCCTGACGTGAGTTTTACACATCCTACACTACTAGAGACTTTGGTCAAGTTAGGATGAGAAATCAAGGGATGG
>NW_011499910.1:1033643-1076551 GCF_000495115.2 Populus euphratica
CATCCTACTTTTCACTCTCGATCAAAGCACATTGAAGTTAGATATCAATGGATTCAAGATGCTATGGAGATGAAGTCATTCATTGTTGAGAAGATTCATACTGATGACAACATGTCAGATATGATGACCAAACCTCTACCGAAAGAGAAGTTTGAGTCCTATAGAAAGGAAACAAGCTTGTTAGAGCCTCTTAAATTAAATTTTACATGTTGATCGCCAGTATGATGAATTCCTCACATGGTGCTTGAGGGGGAGATTTATTGTGTGTGGTCCCGCACCATGTGATGTGGGACTACCGTGTGGTCTCGCACCATGTGATGTGGGACTACCATATTAATTTTTGTCTTTTAGTATTCAAATTAATGTGGTTCGGATACTGTAGTGGCAGAATTGAAAATAGTAAAGAGGAGAAGAACACCAAGAGAGAAAAAGAGAAGAAGAGGTAGTAGAGCAACATGTATTCTTTCTTCGATTTCTAGCTCGTTCACCGTTGGATCGGGCTACGATTTTGGCAACATCTTCTAGACATGTAACTCTTCATTCTGAACGGTCGGATCAAAGATTGCTGGTGTGGAAGCTAACTGTTTTGACAGAAAATGAGGCTATCAGTATTGTGAGTTTTTCTCAAATAATTCTCCTTTAATCTTGTTGTAATCCGAGAATAAGTTGTTCTTAATGATATATATGTTGTATCCCTTAGTTGAATCTGAGGAAGAATGATTCTGATCCCATTATTTGTTGACAGTGGAAGTTTTTAGGTGGATTATGGTCTCGTGGTTTTTCCCGCATCGGGTTTTCCACGTTAAAAATCTTGGTGTTGATTTTGTGATTATTTGCATTTATTTTACTGCACAAAGAGGGAAAAAAATTAGGATTTGTGAATTGTGAATTGTATTCCGCTGAATTGATCCGGGTAAATTGGTGTCCGGTTGTTCCTAGTTTTCCCAACAGCATAGTATGTAGGTGAACATCTATGCGTGGAGAAGACAAAACATATAAACATACTCCTCACAATGACAAAGAAGGAGTAGACTCTAGTGTAGTAGATGATGAGCGAGTTAATTCTTCTTAAGCATAAATAAACTAATTATCTATGGAAGTAGTTTTGGCTCATAATGAATATATTTTATTTTATTGTAATTATAATATATTTTATGCATTCAATTCCTTAGTTAATTTTTTAAAATTTAAAAATTTAATTCTCTGTATCAATTACACTTTAGTTTTTAATTTTTAAAATTTATTTATAATCAAGTATAACTTGATTATTAATGATCCTGGTTTAATTCTTACTAATAATTTTTAATATGTATAACCTATTTAATTCTTAATATATCGATCAAAGTATACATCATAATTATAATTAAAAGAAGATTAAATAAATTAAATAATTTAATTTATTATCAATTCAGCAAATTGATTTATTTATATTTAAATATCAAGTGTAACATGTAGAAACATCTCATGATTCTTCTCCTATATTAAAAAAATCATATATAGTTTGACTTAACTTTTTAGCGATTGGTATCTTAGTGCAACTAATATTTTTTAATCTAGAATGTTTTGATTTAGATATTTAAGCATGGAGTATGTATATTTTGTTAAATCATGTTAGTTCTCAACACCATAGTTATTAGCTCTTCAATAAGATCATTTTTCAAATCTAATTATATTTTGCATAAGGATTTCATAATCGATATTATTTGAGAACATATAAAATATTTTATTTATTTTTCCTAGGATGATGAATCATATCTTCTCTCATATAGTTTATGTTATGCTTAATATATGCTTATTTGTTACCTTGTATTAAAAGTAATATTTAGTCAAGATCAAAATATAGCATTCTTTATATAATATAATTTTGTGAAATTAAATCTAAAGATTACTTACACAACATCCACATAATTCTTTTTATAGACATGAGTAATCTCCTTAGTTTATGTTTTGGAATAGGTAAATCATTTATCATCCATGGATGTCATACAAGTGAAGCAGACAGAAGCAAGTATGGTTGCAGATATAAACCCTAAATTTTTTTTTCTGATAAATAATGCAAAAGGTAGAGTTTTTTAAAGAGGCTGGAAAACTCTACCTATGGTGGCTTCCTCCTTGAGAGATTTACAAGTTTTTTAAAGAGGCTGGAAAACTCTACCTTTACTAGGAAACAACTAGGAGACCAAAACATAAAGAAAATAAACATCAAATCCACATTAAACATATCAAATCCTAAACCAAACAGGATAATTAATAAAAGCAACCAAATCATGGACAACAGCATTTAAAAAAAATCCTAAAATATCCAACAGTCCATTCAGTGATGTAGTGCTTGCTATAAGAAAAACTATAACTAGAATCACCTGTAAAAATTTAAGTTCGATCCAACGGTCGGATCTTCCTTTATCATAGTTTTATAGAGCTAACCAGTTTTGGCCATTCTAGACCTATTTGATTGGTTTACAAAAGCATTTTTTAGGTGATTCATATAGTCTTTCTAAGCTAGATCCCCGTTTATTAATGTCAAATCTTCACTTGAATGCTCAGAACCTCTAACTTCTACAAGCCTAACCGCATCAACATGTCTTTTGTTAGATGATCTTAGAAAAAAAAATCCCAAGTGTTAGGAATTTCATGATATAGATGAATCTAAGAGTTTTTTTTGTTATTAACATAGAAAATAAAAAAAAAAGTAAAATAACACGGCCTAAAAAATATTTAGAAGAATAACACAGTTTTACGAGTCATTATCATTATCTACAACTTACGTGCATTTTTAACATCTACAACTCTCGAGATGCAAATGATGAAAGTAACTTCAATTAATTTTAAACCATCAAACCTAATGTCTTCCTTTTTTTCTCTCCTTATTGCCCCTCTTTCCCCATAGTAACTGTCGCACGTACGTGACATCGCAACGATCATCCACCCTTTAGGAAAAATAAAAATGATGTATTTCCTAAAAAAATATGAAGAGACAAGGAAGTCTTGTGTCTCTTATTAGTGGAAAATTTGAATGGGAGTCATCATTTAGTATTCTGGTCACTAGAAACCCCAATTGGTTTCAGAAATCAGCTACGTTGACTGATTGCGTAAAGGAAACATATCAGTACCCCAAATACGCCCTACCTAAGGTAGGCTATCACTAGAAACCCCAATTGATTTCAGAAATCAGCTACGTTGACTTATTGCGTAAAGGAAACATATCTGTACCCCAAATACGCCCTACCTAAGGTAAGCTGTATTGTTTTGTCTGTTAAAATCTAAAGTTGTGTTATGATTTCTAATTATTGGTCTATCTAAGGTTCAAGACAAGCCCTCCTTAATAAGTTCTTATCTTAATGCGGTAAAACCTAACCGTTCTGTAAACCTTGGGAAAAATAATAAATAAATAAAAGTGAAGAAATTCATGCATATGATTAAATAAAAACATCAATTCAAAAAAAATTGAATATAAATTTCCGAGCAAAATAATTTGAGATATTATAAGAAACCAAGTATTGTTGAGGGTTGGATTTAATTGAAAAGAATAATAGACTTAAAGGAGAAAGGGGGTCTAAATGCAAATAAGAGAAAATATAGAGTATAAATACTCTCTTCTCACCAAAAAAAAAAATCGGTAGCAACCATAAGGAGGGAAAAGAGGGAGTTTTATACTCATTCTCGAGAAATCAAGAGAGAAACACTAAAATTTCAAGAACCCATCCAAGATTAAGAGCTTAAAGATGAGATAAACACTTGAGAGTAAAGGATTACCAAGAAATTGAACAAAAAGAAAAGAAAGGAGGGAAATTGAACAAGAAGAAAAAAAAAAGGAGTTGAAAATCTCCAATTGGTTGAAGATCAAAATCTTAATTTGTACCAGGTAAGGTATTTTAAACATGATCTTAAAACAATTCATTCTTAAATTCGATAAAGAATTGATGCCTTGATATTGAATCATAGGTTAGGGTTCTTAGACATAAATTGGGGAAAAAGTACTTATTGTTGAGATTAAGTTAATTTATGTGTGTGATATGTAGTTTATGAAAGTATTGTGTGAAGGAGAGGGGAAGATGAATCTAGACAGACTTATCTCCTAACTTTTAATGAGATTTTAGGTAAGACGATAAGGGGATTAGGATCGGGTTCCTTATAGAAATTGTAGATTTGAATGTTAGCTAACCAAGAAAATTGGTCTTGCTCAATTTAAAAATGTAGAACTCCAGTTATGGGTTACCAACTGAGACTGAGTCATGACTGACTATGTAGGGCAGTAGAACTCATTAATAATGAACAATTTTGACTATCTTGGAGGCAAAACTGGGTTCTCCTCCCTCAAAGAACTAGTAGCCTCATATCTTAGCTTTCCAACAAGATCAATCTTAGTTAAAATGGAGTTTTAGAACTTTAGATATAGTTAAAAATCTTATGAGTATTTAGACAGTAATAGTTGGAAAAGTCAAACAGTAAAAGTTCAAAGTCAAATAGTAACAGTTGGAAAAGTCAAACAGTAATGGTTGGAAAAGTCAAACAGTAACGGTTGAAAAAGTCAGACAGTAACAGTTCAAAGTTAAACAGTAACAGTTTAAAAAGTCAAACAGTAACAATTGAAAAAGTCAAACAGTAATGGTTGGAGAAGTCAGACAGCAACGGTTGGAAAAGTCAAACAATAACAGTTCAAAGTTAGACAATAACAATTGAAAATTGGACAATAATAGTTCAAAGTTAAATAATAACAGTAGACTTTTATGTGAATACTATAAATAAGAATATAAAAGAATTGAGTCATACGAACACTTGTATATTGAGATATTAGCTCTGAAAATATACATGATATATGTATGTATGTTATTATAAGGAAAAGAACATGCATAGAAAGTAACATATGAGTAATGGATGAATATGAATTTTTTATAATATCAGCTTAAAAGAATTATAACCAAAAAAAAAAAACCTTCCTTGTGATTCAGGAGGAGTAACTAGGATTGGATCTTCTGTTAGGGGAGGTCGCGAGACAGGCTAAGCAGGTGCATGATTTTCCCTCCTATTTACACTTATATAATTTAGAATCCTTATAGTGAATGCAATTATAATAAATATCATGTTCAATGTAAATAAAGCCTAGTACATTTACAAGATTAGCTTCAGCTAATGGCATCCGTGATAGGATTGTCGGGATATGATTCACACGATTAACTTCGGCTAATGACATCCATGATAGGCTTCGGCTAATGGCATCCGTGCTAGGATTGCCGGGAAATGATTCACACGATTAGCTTCGGCTAATGGCATTCGTAATAGGATTGTCGTGAAATGAATTACAAGATTAAACCTTACAAGGTCACCCAGTTTATGCAGGTAAATAAGATTATTCAATTAAGAATATATATATATATGAGTGTTAATTGGGTTTAAAAGATTTATAAGCAAAATATAAGTTCTTTGTTAGAATTCTCATGGATTTGATAGAAAATTAATACTTCATTCGTATTCATTACATGAGCATACATATATTCTTTATCAACATAATGGTATGTTTATTTATGTAACAAGTCCATCAAACATTCAGGAAGATCATTAGTTTAGGACTCTACTTTGTGAAGCTCATGTAAATATTTAACTTAAAACAAAAGGGAATTAACGTGTTTATCTAGTATTTTCAGTTATCTTATAATTAACCATTTTGAAATATTTAAGAACACTTCTTAT
This sequence comes from Populus euphratica, assembly GCF_000495115.2. NCBI lineage: Eukaryota > Viridiplantae > Streptophyta > Magnoliopsida > Malpighiales > Salicaceae > Populus > Populus euphratica. The sequence continues at coordinate 1,039,332 of NW_011499910.1, forward strand.
ATTGTAAATATTTTCTTTGCATGTTAGTATTCCTTTTCCTTTTCCTTTAAATTTTATGATATGATGTGTTGGACTATATTCATATTGAACTTACTTATATATATTGTGTGGATTGTATGAGGTGTGGAATTATGAGGTTTGATATAAGGTCCGTAATTAAGGGACCTTGTGATAATGGGTTGATTGAGTAAACTGATAGTAGTCGATAACTTGGGATGTCCTAAATGCAAAAGAAACTCTGCCGATTTTTGAAAGAAAAAAATTACCCTCAAATAAAGAGGATATGTTGGAATCTTTTAACATTGATCGAGTCGTATAGTTCGGACTATTACACGTTCTATTGTCCGAAAAAGAATTAAATATCTGAAATACGCATTAAATGTAAAGTCATACATCAAATACTAAGACACAAACAAAATAAAATTTTTATTGTTTTTGAAATTTTGGCCAATGTACTCTTGATTTTAATAAACTGGTTATTAAAGCCAAAATGCACACTAAATATTGTTTTTTTTTATGAAAAACACAATACGATTTTTTTTAGCTTTGAGACACTTGATTGTATGCACAAAAAATATTATTTTTTTTTCAAATTTTTTTGTATTTTTGGTAGTTTTGATAAAAACCGAGTATTTTAATACCAAATTTATATTTTTACGACATGAAAATACTGCCCGATATTAATCAAAATGACATGAAAAATATGCTAAAAATTCTAAAATAAGAATTTGAATTTTTTTTTAAAATGGGCCAGGTTAGACCCAAATGCATGGATTGGGCGAAAAATATGTTAAAAATTCTAAAATAAGAATTTGAATTTTTTTAAAATGGGCCAGGTTAGACCCAAATGCATGGACTGGGCTGGACCTAGCCTAAATGCTTGGGCCCAAAAAAAAAAAAATGGAGCACCCTCCACTGTTCACATGTTGGGCTGGACCTAGCCTAAATGCATGGGCCCAAAAAGAAAAAAGAAAAATGGAGCACCCTCCACTGTTCACATGCAATGTGAACAGCGGAGGGTGACCGGAGAAGGAAGGTAACGATGGACGCAACTAACCGGACGTCAACCAGCTACTTGTGATGCTAACGATGGGGCACTGCGGTGGCCAGCGATGCTTTTCCTTCTTCTCCCTTGCTGTATCGAGGCAAGAGCCTCTGTTTTTCTTTTCTTTTCTTTTCTTTTATCACTTCTCTCTTTTATTCTCTACCCTCTCTCTTCTCTTCTATTTTGGTCTCTCGTTTTCTCTCGGTCCTCTTTTTCCTCTTCATATCTCGGTCTATTTCTTTTTTTCTATGTTCTGCCCCCTTGTTTTTATAAAACAGGGGAGCAAATGGATGGGGCGGCCATTATGCTGCCACCCCTCAACCATCCTTCCAACACGTGAAAACGGTGGCAAGTCGGCATCTTTTTAAAGGGGAGACAACGTCTGTTTGAAGGGGAAGAAGGCGGTGACAGAGAGAAGAAAAAAATCATCTTCTTCCCTAGTTTTGTAAATCCAAGGGAAGAAGATAATGGTGCTGTTCAAAACGGCACCGTGAACCTTCTCTTTTCTTTTTCTTTTTTAAACAGTGCATGAAATGACACTGTTTTAGTCAAAACGCGCCATTTCATTTAAATGAAAAGGCAGTAGAAACGTGTTAATTTTCACAATGGTCCTTAATTTTTAACTTGTTCAATCAAGTCCTAAATTGCAATTTTAATTTAAAAATCAATGTAATTGCATCCCTATCAAAAATCCAACAGTGGCCCTGAAGTTGGCCGCCTTTTTCACTTTGGTCTTTGGTCTTGAAATTACATAATTTGACCCTCAATTGAGCAATAAACTTCTAAGATCTTCAATTGGATCCCTGATCCTGTTTTAATTCCAGCCCCCCTATTTTCGCGTCTTTTTCATTTTGGTCCTTAGTTTCAGATTTCTTCAATTAAGTCCCTAATTGGCCATCAAACTTTAATATTTATGCAATTAAGGCCCCGATTTGACCAAATTAACTTCCAAAAATTATAATTTGAGCCCAAAACTTTAATTTCTTTTAATTAAAACTCAAATTGACTCCAAAATCAATTTTTATTGCAATTAAACCCTTCATAAATTCAATTAAACCTTCAATAAAATTTAATAAAATCCATAAATATCTTATTTTGAACTTTTCTTACTCAAGGTGAATTTCCATTATCAACAAGGCTGTCATCAGTCAATAAAACTAAAGGTGAATTTTCATTGTCAACAAGGCTGTCATCAGTCAATAAAATACTACCAAATTTTAATCTTTGTTTTTTTTTACCCTCCTCAACCAATTCTTGACTATTTTTAGGATATTTTGGCATCTTTTTTTATTTTTATATTTTTTATAATATTTTTTTTATTTTCTTTTTTTATTTTTATATTTTTTTATAATATGTTTTTATTTTTTTTATTTATTATTTTTCATACAGGGATCAAAAAATGGGTTATGACAATAACCACTCCCAACCCTATGACCCACTACTACTCATAGTCATTTCCTTCTCTCCCCATCGCAAAACACTCTTATTTCCACCACAAGACTACCCCCCTCTCTCCACTACAATGTAGGTTTTTCTCTCTCCACTCATGGATCTCTCACTAAAGATTTGGCCATTACCTCCACCACTAGTCATCACCACCTACATTCAACATTAAAAGGTTATTACACACTTTCCTTATATAGATTTGATATAATTTATACTAGTTTATGTTAATTATTGATTTTAAAAATGTTAGGGTTTAGAATTAAGGATCTTTAGAAAAGAAATTCATTATTTTTTTAATTAGGTTTAAATTAAGTTAATTATATATAAAATATATTGATTTGAGTTGTTAATTTTTTATTTTTAATAAAATCAATGATTTTGGGTTGTTAATTAGGGGTAGAGTTAGGGTTTTTTGTGTTAAATTAGAGATTTGGTTTAATTAGGTATAAAATATGTTATTTAGATATGAAATATATTAATTGGGTTGATAATTTTATTAAGAATGTTAACGTGGTTAAGCCACTAAACCAATTAATGACACCTATTCTTGAGTTTGAGGTTGTTAATGGGCATGATCAATACTAATATAATGATTGGTTTATGATTTATAGGCATTCAGGATTATCAGGTGATGAACTGAATGTTAGACAAACATTAGACACAAATCTAAATGTATTATTACATTTAAGTGGTAACATATCAAGAATTCATTACACTACAAGGTCTATCATTCAACTAAAACTTATGTGCAGTTGTAATGCACTCAAGAACCAGCATACGGATGGTACTTGCGTGGGGGACATCATCAGACATCTAATTCATAGGAGATATTAAAATTGAAAGAGCCACACACATATCAAAACTAATTTATTTTACAACACCATCATTAGATTAACAATGATCTGATTATAAAGGCAATGTTGATAATTATGACACCGATTATAAGTATGAGTGTTGCAAGTATTGAAACTATTCTTTAGAGCGATTATGAGCATGATGTCTCATATTGAATGGCATAGATGGCTAAGAAAAAAATAATGGAGTGGTTATTTGGTATGCATAAAAAGTCCTTCCAAATTCTACCTAGAATGTTATTAACCATAAGAAATTCAAATCTAGAAATGGTTGCCAATTGAGATCATAAAATGGTTGATGGTATTAAAAAAAACATTTGGGAGGGCATTTGGTGCTTCAAATGATATGTTTCAATATTATTGTTCTCTAATTAGCATTGACGACACTCACATGTATGGTAATTACAAGGTAAAGTTGTTAATTGCAGTTCTTATAATGCAAATAATGAAGTTTATATATTGTATTTTGCTATTGTTGAAGAAGAAATGAATAGTAATTTAGGTTTGCTTTGTCAATATGTAATTGAGATTCACACCAAGTTATGTACTATATTAGATAGACATGTAGTGATTAAAAATATTATAGCATAAATATTTCCTGAGTTGGTTGGGCATCATTGATATTCTTTGCATCACTTTGTTAGTAACTTCAATTCTAAAATTAAACATGTTACCTGAACAAATATATTATATATGTTGCGTATAAATCCTTTAAAATAGAAGTTTAATATTTTATATGATGATATAATTAAGACATATGATGCGATTAGAACATGACTAAAAGTAAACCTAAGAAAAAATAAAAAAGTTGCACCTGTAGTTTGCAAAAAGCAACACGAAATAACAATCGATGAAAGTTCTTGCACCAACTGTAGTTTCTAATATCGCAAGCTACAAGAACCAACCAGCCCAGAATCAATAAAAAAAGAGGTATAAAAATAAAATGCTTTGTAGATCGTTTGTTTCTATGGTAGTTTATGCTTTTAAAGCCAACAACAAAAAATAAATATTTGGTAACTAATAAAACTTAATTCACTATTCATGAGCCCCATCAATTATTGCGTTGAAAATGCAAGCTCACTAAAAGCAATAAAATATTGCTTTCATTCATGGAGAGTAGCTCACTTAAGTGAATAGGGGAGCATGTCTCCACTGTTCATGTAAACAGTAAAGATAGTTTAATTGAACAATAAAAAATATTTAATATAAAATTTTATTTATTTCATGATTTATTATCAATAATTAAATCTACAATATTTAAATTAAAAATCATCATTATTAATATATATTTTTCTAAATTATTTTATAACCTTAATTTTAAAAGTATTCTTAACCTAACACATTAATCTATTTTTTGTTCAAACTCAATTTCAACCACAATTTTAATCAAATATATATAAATATAAAATCAATCTTAAACAAAAATATTTTTTATAAAATATTTTAAAAAAACCATAACCATAAAAACTAACACAATAACAAACACACTATCTTTAGTCTCTTGCCGGTATGAGAACTGCACTGATTAAAGCAATATCCTCTATCTTCTAATACTGATGTCACTCAAATTTTACATGCTGCCTTCCCTGCCAAACACCGACCATCACCATCATCAATGAATAGCACAAAATACCAGTAGATTTATGCACCATATGAACAAATTGACAAGTCTAATCTACATGCCGGGAAAATAATCGTATTAACGAACAAAACTAAGGTATAGAACCAGCACCAGCGAGCATCTACAATGGGCAACAAAAGAATTTGGTGAGGTTGGCAATAGAAGTACAGGAGATTGTAAATACCAAGTTCACAGCATTATCCAGCCAACAGAATTCATTACATTTTTTATCAGAAGACCCGTGGAAAGAAGGGGAAAATGGCCAAACAGCGGCAGATATGTGGCCCCTAATAAAATAGGCCATCATCTTGTATTGGTGTTCCATTGAGTAACAAATATTTCCTTGATTTCTCCTAACTAAAACGCAGGTGTGAGCGAGCAAAAATGATTCTACCACCCCAAAATGAAGGCATGTATTTCTGACCAACTGGAGACTGTATATAGTATGCCAGATAGCCCTTTCCAATTAGGAGATTCTCCATCAGATTCTTTCTGTTTTCTTACCAAGCCAGGGAACAGTGGTACAAAAGAAACACCATGTTGACTTCCCACGCTCCTTAAGCTTGTACTAGATCCAACTACAATACCAATATCTGCCTGAAGTAGACAAAGCAAGTCACCAACTGAATCACCAATGTAAACAGTCAAGTTCTTTCTGTCACTGCTGTAATTCTTTAAAATGTCATTGAAAGCTTGAGCTTTGTCCATGGGAGATTCCACCTTTTTAACAATCTCTCCCGTGGAGATTGATTCTTCAAAAATTAACTCATTTGCATGAATATTTAGAGCATCCAAACCCCCTGTTTAACAATAAAGCAAAGCATGACTGATTATGGGGCTAAGTTCCCATTAGTCTTGTAGAGCAACAGTGAAAAATACTAAACTTTATCCAGAAGAGAGATGAAATCAAAAGCAGAGATAGAGAAAGAGAGCTGTATATGAATTTCAATAAAAAGCATTAATAGTGAATTTCAGAATCAATCACTACATATCGAGAGAAACCCAACTTAAAATGGAAAATAAAATTTTGCAGCCTTTGATCCTAGGAAAACATTTTGTTGGTTCAAAGAATACAAGGGACTGGGAGTCAAAAGATAAGGACATATAACCAGCATGATAACAAATTTTGAGAAGTTGTTTCAGTAGATAAAATAGCAATTCATGATTAGTCTTGTATCCTGTTTGTCAGTATGCATGCACACCTATCAGAGAATGTGACTGTCGTAACTATGGAGGCTCACCCACATCTTGTTCTCCTGGAAGAGACCTTGTGGGCATATCATGGTTATGCATGCCACCAGCAAGGCATGTCACAGCCATGCTAAGCCTCGGTAAGGCATGTTGTAGCATGCTAAGCCTCAGCAAGGCATGTTGTAGCATGCTAAGCCATTGCAGCTCAGGGCATTGCAAGGCCTCATGTGTGACCCAAAATAACATTTATGAACTCCCAGATAGGTGTTTAACTCAAGAAATATTGTTCTCAAGGTTTCCTGAAACGCAGTTCTGCCAGATGATAGTAACTTTTTCTTTCAACTCAATGGAGATCTTATGCTCACCAAGAGCAACAATACCAGCAATCTTTCTCATATGTTAAAAGCTGCAAACCTATCTACTGCATATTTAAGAAGAGGTTTCTATGTAAAATTTCCACCAACATACCAGGATTGACTTCTGTATCCTGCTATTATGTTGACTGATGCCATGGAATTCTTTGGATCATTTAAACAATTTTATGCACAAATTTTAGATGCATAATCCATCTATTTACTGTATGCGAAAATTTTCATACTAGCATAATTTCAATGTATAAATCTTAGGGTGAAGAAGAAAATACCATTGTAGCAAGAAATTGCAATAAATGCTGTCTCTCCAATTCCACATAGTTAAATAAGAAAGGAGTAAATTGCGATACACCTTTCATTTCCTTTTATTTGTTGATGCTTGCACAACATACATTTAGTTTTTCATTTATTTTTGCACCTTAGTAGTTGTTAGCATATGTTTCCAAATAATTATATGATTTTCATGTTGTTTTTTATTGCTTTCCGAAATGTTCTTCCCAAAATTAGCACATTACATGAGACAGATTTTTCATCCGTGCTCACATGCAAAAAAGGATTATGGAAACTAGAGCAGATATCTCTCAGAAAAAGGTAGTCCTTGAAAAAGTGGATTTGAAAAACAGGAGAACAAAGACCAAAATAAAACACGTCAACCCACATAATGTAGACTATGCAACTAATTGAGTATCAACAAGGATTTAGCTATCATGCATCACAAACTACTTTCGACAACTACAGTTAGGGGTCATCAGTGGAGAAGTAGAATTTAATACAACAATCAGACTGTAAAGTGATTAAGAGGTCACTGTTCCTGTGAGTTAGCAATGCGAAAGGTAGAAAACTACAAACTCTGATGGAGAATATATACATATATGCATGTGTGTGTATGTGCATATTCAATGCTACAGTACACAAATCGGTTTGAATTTTTTGCAGTCACTGCAAGCAAAAATACTGAACTGTAGAACACCTCCAAATTCCCCCTCCCAAAAATCAAATTGGTAGGACCATAACAAGATATAGCTTTTCTTTTTAAGCACTGCTTGGTATTGCAGTTCAGGTGCGTATTTTCATCTGAAAAAAGCACCAAATTGATGTTGTTTTAGTGTTGTTAGATGATTTTGGTACGAGGATGTCAAAATCATAAAAAAGCACCTAAAATGCACTTACACACTTTGAAAATGCACTTTCAACTGCATTACCAAACACAAACTTGTATATATTTGCTGTTAAGAGTTCTTTACTCATGATTCTCACATAGAAAGAGCATACCTGAGGAGAAAGCTGATCTGATGAGATCACCACACCAGCAGTATGAGAGCACATGGACATTCGTGTTCAAATTTTCATTCTTCACAATTTTCCGAAAGAAACCAGTGCAACCATCCTGAAGAATCAAACGTTCACCCGCTCGTTTTACATCTTCAAGATTCAAACCTTTGAGAACCCCAGAATCAATCACTCTAGAATTTGCCCTTCGCTCAAAGTCTGAAAGTTGTTCAAGTGCTTTACAAAGAGCTTCATAGTTGAATTCCACTGCAAAAAATCATAAAGTCAAAACCAGCCAGAGGATTTATTATTATACTAACATCTTCAGCAACAGCCCATTTCTCATCCCCCGGCAATTAACATAGTCCAACTTCTACCTCACAAGAATTTGCACAAAAGAATTGTACCTTTTGCAGATGGCATAATGCTTTCAATACATTGTTCATACTCTTCCGTGTACTGTCCAGAAAGAAGACCCCATGTGTTCCTCAGATCAGCTGATGACATTCGAGCAATTTGAGTCTCAGGTTGAACCACATCAGATTTTGGTGCTGTTAGTATTGCAATTTCTGCCAAAATGGCAGAAGAGTCAACAACAGTGCATGTCAAATCAAAATCAGAAAATATGACAAGCCGGTCTTCTTCAGGGTTATGCCCTTTTGTCAGGGGAGCTAAAGTTGTCTGAGCAATTGGCTGAGCAAGGAAGAATTCTATTTCAAGTTTCATGGCCTGGTGATAAAGCTTTTCAATGATGTCAAGCTCCTCGCCTGTCAAGGAGACACTAAGTTTATCCAGCAAGTCTTCAGTTTGCAGAGCTGATGCCTAGATTTCAAAGAGTACAATAGTTGAGATGTTGGGGGTAGAGTAGGCCATTTACGTAATATATTTTAACCTCAGACTGTAGTCAAGAAAGTGTAATCAGGAAGACCATTACAAAGCGAAATACCACTGGCAACACCTTGAATTACCTGAAATCTCTCAGACGAGTAACTGTGAATCCACTTCTTGTAAGGGTGCCCATCTTCCTCCAGATCTAAAACTGCCTGGAGTTCCTTGCCTAGAAAGGAATACAGCTGCATGCAAGGTGTCATAGCACCCAGGGTATAGGCTGCAACTTTTGTTCTTTCAAAAGGAGTTGCAAGTTTACCAAGACCTTTCACTCCTTCAACCTTCCCAGAAGCTGTAGCCAACAAGAAATCTGTGTATTTTACAGTAGCAGAATTGATAGTCCCCTCTTTACCTGGGTCTATACCCCATTCCTGGATATTTCAAACATTCAGAACACTGACATAACTGTTTCATGTAAGATATCCATATGCTTACAGCATTGGAAACTAAAGATTTGATAGATGTGAATAGCTTATTTATAATTATGCAGTTTTAGATGAAAATTAAAATTTTACAACAGATCTATGGTGCTAGCTCCGAAGTGTTCGAAGAATGAATCTTCAACACACAAGAAGTGGTGATTATGACAAGGTGCCATTCCTGAGAACTCATCAGTCCTCGTTTAGTTTACTACAAAAGATGCACAGTCACCTCTTTAGAACCTTGCTATCTCTAATTTGATTATATAAAGTAAAAGAATGTGATTTTAGTAGCACTAGTATGAGGAATGAACATCACAAGGGATAAAGCAGAAAATTGTTCCTTAAGATTCCAGTGTTGAAGAATTTTTCTCCTCCGTGACCCACTGATGGAAATGAGCTTCCTGGAAGGAGCAAGCAGAAGTAACGCTAAAAAATGCATGATGACAGAACCACATTACAGTAACATAGATTCAACAACTTGAATGTCAGAATGCAAAGGGGAAAGAAAATAATAGCCTCCATAATAAAGCTGTTTTAAGCAAGGTTGATCAAGGCAACAAAGAAATGATCCTTGAGGGTTCTCACAAAATATCAGCAGAAGGAAAAGATGCTTAACCATAGCATTAGTAGGAACCCAAAAAGAAAAGAAGAAAGAAAAAAACCCTCATCTTTCACAATCAAAGGTTGAAAAAACTAAACTACTTTTTTTTTCTCCGACACAAATCACAAAATAGCAAATAGAAATGAAAAGAAGAGGAAGCGAGCTTTCTACGTCAATTATCTAACCTGTACAAATGAATTGTGCATCTTCAGCTCCTCTAAGACACCCTTCCTCAACTCGGAGATTGCTAGCTTTGCTTCATCATCATCAGCACAGTCTTCAGCTAATTCAAACCTAAAATCCAATAACATCAATAATAAACCAAATCAAATGCTTAAAAAGTACCCTAACTCTATTGATGTAGTCAATACTGACAAGAGCAAATAAAACACCGTCTGTAAATCAATTGTGTAGCTCACCTCAGGTGATGCAACTAATATTTTCTTTTTCTTTTTCTTTTTTTCAAACAAGAACATTTTAAACCTCCAATTAGTAGCAGGAAAATGAGACAAGAAAAGATGGAAGGAATTTTATTCATATTGTTGATGCTGCTCTTGTTTTCGCCGAAAAGTACTATAATTCATCAAATATGGCAACAAGTCTAATTAACTTAACTTAGAAAAGGTGGGGGAAATAGCAGCTCTGTTTCCAAATAAAGAAAACAAGTCTTCACATTCTTGGTTGCATTTTTTCTTCCACCACTCTCCGCATACAAATGAAACATGAGATTTAATTCCAGTTCTTCATATTATAAGCGAAGATCATCAAAAATCGTTCACTAGGAAAGGTTTAAACATAGGACATCCTCCAACTTAATTAAACCCCCTACCCCAATCATTTTATTTTTCCAAATTTTCTCATTAAACATGCTAAAAAATTAATACACACATACAGAACCTGAAATTAAAACTGGATCACTCAAACATGTTTCCAGAGCCATATAAAAATCAAATGCCACTTCATCAAAACAAAACCAATTTCTTTATTTCCGTTCACAGATAACACATCTAAATTAGTACGAGACACCGCTGCTTTCATCTTTTCAACTGCTCTATAACATAAACACTCCAGGAATACAAATCAAGGAAAAAAGATAACATCATTTCTCCAAAATCAAACCAATTTTTCTCCCCTTTCCCGCACTTTCTCAGCTACCAAACAACTAGGTTACTTACAGAAATGATAAAAAGAAACCTCCATTGTTCATCAAACAATTTCTCTTCTCCCTTCTATTGACCGAACCTTAATCGTAAATTATCTTATCTTCACTTCACTATTTAATCATCCAAGAAACTCCATCTGATGCTTCAATAAACTCTTTCATGAAGATCTCCAAATTTTCACTAATCACTTTCTCTCTTAGTTACCTGAATACTTAACCGTAAATTATCAATCATTACTTCACTCTCCCACCAACCAAGAACCCACAAAAGGGAATTCCAAAAGAACAAAATATTTCCATCACTATATCACAATAATCGAGAATTCCAAAAGAACACAAGAATCAAAATAGCTTAAAAAATAAGAAAAGGAGAAAGGGGCACTCACGCATGAGCAAAAGATTTGAGAAAGTGAGAATCTTGAGAGATATAATGCCTGAAAGAATCAATCTTGAGAGTGCCAGAAGCCAAAGAGATGACAAAGTGAGAATCTTGAGAGAGATATTGCCTAAAAGAATCAATCTTGAGAGTGCCAGAAGCCAAAGAGATGACAAAAGGAGTGTACATAGCAAAAACGGATTCTCTTCTAAACTTGATCCAGAATTTACTAGCAAGACCCTCTTCAATGTTGATGTTACTTCTGCCTGATGTTGTAGTGCAAGATGGCGCTGATGCTATTGATCGTGGAGGGATTGCCATTCTTGCAGGGATGAAAGATCTCCGAGTTGGCAAGGTGCGTTTGATTAAGTTGGATCGGAGCGAGTTGAGGAAATATAGTGTTGGAGAGGTTTTGATTGGGTTTGGAGTAAACAAGAGTAGGCGCATCAAAAATAGAGAGAGATGTAAGTGTTCGTGTGCTGTCTGAGATGGCGATTGGGGGGCTTCTTGTGTGAAAAAGGAAGGGAAGGATTTTTTTCTATTTTTCTTTTTTAATTTACAAGTTGGCTTGGATGGATTTTTCTGGTTTTGGTCATGGACATTGGATTTTTCTTGTTGTAGTTATTGTGGGTGCGGCGGCGGCGGCGGCGGCGGTGGCGTGATTGGGTGGGCTTGATTTGTTGGGCTGGTTTGTGATAGGGGTGGGATTTTTGGTTTTGATGCTTGGATTTTTAGCATATTCTGTAAATGTATTGATTTCAAGGACGTCCCATTTTTGCTACCCCAATATACTACAAAGCACATAATAATAATAATAATAATAAAAACAAGTATAAACTATATTGTAGGCTACATAGATTATGTAACGTTCCATGTGGTCCTTAGGGCATCACTTTTATAATCTTCAAAAAGTCTTTATTGTGTACTTTATTATTTTATAGTATTTATTTGAAAGGGTAGTAATATCTATTTTTATTTATTTTAAAAAATATATTTATCTTAAATAAAACATTAAATATGTGTTGGTATCGAAAATATAAAAAACACAACCTTATCTTAATTAAAAAAAAAAAAAACCTCTTAAAAGCATAATTTATCACAATACTAAATAGTGTATAATTAACTAAGCATCGACACTTTTTTTTATCAAATTAAAATTATTTTTAAAAAAAGCAAAACTTTAATTTATAGAAATCAAAATGAGATTTTACTCAAACAATCGGAGCTAAAATATTTTTTACCACATACACGCATCATTATATAAAGATTTTTTTAATCAATCAAGTCATACTTTACAAAAAACAATTATGATTTTTCCAACCTTTCCATCGTACATGGAAACAAGGAGGTCAAAATATATTTGAAAATACGGTTGACATTAAGTTTTTAAAAATTTAAAAATATTATTTTATTTAAAATTAATATTTTATAATATTTTCATACTATTTTAATTTAATAATATCAAAATTAATTTTTTAAAAATAAAAAAATACCATTCAAATATAGTTATGAGCAAAAGGCTTGTTAAATCCTAATCTCTACCTCACTTTAATATATATATATATATATATATATATATATATATATGATCATGGTTTGGATGCATGAAGCTGCCGAGGGAGAATCATCTACTTTTATATATTCTTCAATCTCTTGAAATAATATTCAATAACTTTATTCACAAAACAAGCATAAATCTATCAATACTTTAATCATCATCTCCCTTTCTCTCTTTCTAAAACAGAAAACTGAATCGAGTCTTTATTTATTTATTTTTTTACTCTTTTCAAGATATCATCGTCATCTAAGTATTTTTTTTAATTAAAAAAATAATAATCGGCCTGCAATGGGATAATTGTGTTATTTTATATAATGATTTTCCTTTGAAATTTCGTGATTAATTATTGCTCATGAGTCACGATCGATATATATTTTACGAAGGACACGTTCTTCTGAGATCATGAGAGCACTTCTTTTGGAGGTTAGAAGTTGAGCCTCAACTTGCAAAAAGAACTCATCAACCCTCTTAAAGGGTTAGTGTATCTAATTAATATTAACGTTAATAATTTGACGTTATTTTTTACTGTCACACGTCACCCACACAAACTTGTGGCTATCATCCACCACTCATGAAAATTTTAAAAAATTACTAGTAAATACAAAAATACAAAAAAATTTTAGTTTTTATCAATAAATATAGGCTGAAAATCATTACATAATATTCTAATCACTAAAAATCCTAACTGGTCTCAAAAACTCGATACAGAGACTGGTTATATAAAGAAAAGATATTAGCACTCCAAATATATCCTATCTAAGATAAGTTATATTATTTTATTGTCTGATAAAATCTAAGGTCGTAATTCTAATTGTTGATTTGTTTAAAGTTCGAAAAAAGCACTCCTCAATAAGAAAGTTATTATCTTAATGATGTAGTACCTAACCGTTCTAAAATACAAAAAAAAAATTAATATCTAAAATATGTATTGTGTGTAATATCATATCCTAAATACTAAAAGATAAAATAAAATGTTGTCTTTATAATTTTAGTTAATGTTCTCTTGATTTTAATAAACTAGTTATTAAAGCTAACAATGCATGCTAAAACATTTTTTTTGGTGTATGAAAATCACAATATGATTTTTTAGCTTTAAGATATTTGGCCGCATAAATAAAAATATTTTTTTTCAATTTTTTTGTATTTTTGGATGATTTGATAAAAATCAGGTATTGTAATACCGGATTTATATTTTTATGACATAAAATACATACTGATATTAAACAAAATTTAGTTGGAAAAAACACGGGAAAAATTACAGTTTTCAAAAGAAAATTTTTTTCATTTGGGCAAGACCCAGCCTAAACGTTTTGGGTTAGGCAGGGTCTGTTGGCCCATTTAAACAGTGGGCCTCTCTATTATTCGCATGCAACGTGAACAATGGCAAGACTCGAATAAGAAAGGAAAAGGGAAGAAAGTTTACCAATAATGGCTGACGATGCTTTTAGCAACTGTGGTGATGGCAATGATGGTGCTAGTAGTGGCTGAGGGCACGATGGAGCGTTGTGGCCGGCGATGCTGTTTTTTCTCCTCTTTCTCTCCTTTGTTTTTCATTTTCTTCTTTGCTTTTTCTTCTTTTTTTTTTCTTTTGGCCTTCCCCCTCTCTTTTCTCTTATTTATCTTCTTTTATCTGCCCTCCTATCTACTTTTTTTCTCTCTTCCCTTCCCTTGCATTTATAGACATAAAATAGGGGAGAGAGAGATCAGGGCTGCACTTCACCGCCCCTTCAACACATGGAAAGTTTTTTTAGACAAGTGAGGTTGGTCGGCGTCTTTTTGAGAGAGAGCTGGCAGTGGGGAAAAAATGAAGAAAAAATCTTCTTCTTCCCCTGTATAAACCTCAGAAAATAAATAAATAATAAAAGTGAAGAAATTCGTACATATGGTTAAATAAAAACAAGAATTTATAAATTTTTTAATATAAATTTTTAGTCGAAATAATTCCAGATATTATAATGAACCCGGTATCACTGAGGGTTGGATTTAATTGAAAAGAATAATACACTTAAAAAAATAAGGCCTAAATACAAATAAGAAAAATTATACAGTATAAATACCCTCTCATCATCAAAAATGTACATGAACCATAGGAAAAGAAAGATATGAAGTTTTGTATTCATTCTTGTAAAATCAAAAAAGAAACACTAAAATTTCAAGAATTCATCCAAGATTAAAGGTTTATAGATGGGATAAACACTTATGCTCAAAGGATTAACAAGAAAATTGAACAAGAAGAAAAGAAAGGAGGGAGTTGAAAACCTTCAACTGGTTGAAAATCAAAATCTTAATTCGTACCGAGTAAGGTGTTATAAACATGATCTTAAAAATTCATTTTAAATTCGATAATGAATTGATACCTTGATATTGAATGATATGTTAGGGTTCTTAGACATGAATTGAAGAAAAAGTATTTGTTGTTAAAATTAAGTTAATTCATATGTGGTATATAGTTTATAAAAGTATTGTGTGAAGGGAAAGAGGTGACAAATCGAGACAGACTTATCTCTTGACTTTCGGTGAGATTTCGAGTAAAAGGAAGGGGATTAAGATCGAGTTCTTCATAGAAATTATAGATTTGGATGTTAGCTAACTAAGAAAAATGGTCTTGCTCAATTTGGAGATGCTCTAGTTATAGGTTACCAACCAAGATTGAGCCATGACTAATTCTGTAAGGCAGTAGAACTAATTAGTTGATTAGCAATTTTGACTATCTTGGAGGCAAAATTGGGTTCTCCTTCCTTTAAAGAACTTGTATTCTCATGTATTAGCTTTCTAACGAGATCAATCTCACATAAAATGTAGTTCTAAAAGTCTAGATATAGTCAAAAATTTGATAAGTGTTCAGACAGTAATTACTAGACAATAATAGTTCAAAGTTAAGTAATAACAATAGACTTTCACGTGAATACTATATATAAGAATATAAAAGAATTGAATCATACGAACATTTACGCATTAAGATACTAACTCTGAAAATATGTGTGTGTGTGTGTGTGTATGTACACACGTGTGTGTTAGTTATTATGTGGAAATGAACATGCATAGAAAGTAACATATGAATAATTGATGAATACGGATTCTCTATAATATCGACTTGAAGGAATCATAACCAAAAACTTCCTTGTGATTCAAAAGGAGTAACCAGGATTGGATCTTCTGTTAAAGAAGGTCATGAGACAAGCGGAGCTGGTGCATGATTTTTCCCTTCTATTTGCACTTATACAATTTAAAATTATTCTAGTGAATACAATTACAATAAATATCATGTTCAATATAAATAAAGTCTAGCATATTTACAAAAATAGTTTCGGCTAATGACATTCGTGATAGGATTTTCAAGAACTGAATTACAAGATTAGATTTCGCAAGGTCAATCAATTCATGCAAGTAAATATGAGTATTCAAATTAAGAATATGCAAAGGAGTTTTAATTGGATTTAAAAGATTTACAAGAAAAATATAAGTTGATTGTTAGAATTCTTATGAATCCGATAGAAAATTAATACTTCATTTGTATACATGAGCATATATATATATATATATATCTTTTATCAACATAATGGTATGTTTATTTATGTAACAAATCCATCAAATATCCAGAGAGATCATTAGTTAGGACTCTACTTTGTTAAGCACATGTAAATATTTAACTTAAACAAAAGGAAATTAATGTGTTTATGTAGTATGATTTTATATAAACCTTAATGTATTTATAAAAGTTTTAGCTTAGCATGTCGTATTTTAGTTATCTTATAATTAACTCTTTTGAAAAATTTAAGAACACTTATAATGTTGTAAATGCTTTATTTGCATGTTAGTATTCCTTGTTCTTTTAAATTTTATGATATAAAATATGGGCTATGTTCATATTGAACTTGCTTGTAAAAAAAAATTGTATGTGTGTGTGTGTGTGAAAGAGAGAGAGAGAGGGGTTGAATTATGATGTTTGATATAAGGTCTGGAATTACGGGATCTTGTGATGATGAGTTGATTGAGTAAATTGTTAGTAAACGATAATTTGGGATGTTCTAAATATAAACGAAACTCTATCAAATTTTTATTAGATTAAAAAAAAATTACCCTCAAATTAAAAGCATATGTTGGGATCTTTTAAAATTGATCAAGTCGTACAATCGGAATATTACTCTTTACTTCGGGCATCCAAGGAAAGAAGAAGACCCACAGTACCGTTCAAAACGACACCATTTGGGTCTTCTCTTTTCTTTTTTCTTTTTTCTTTTTTAAATAGTGCATGAAACGACGCTATTTTGTGCAAAACAAGTTGTTTCATTTAAATGAAAAGGCAATAAAAATATATTAGAGTTCGTATTGGTCCTTAATTTGTAATTTGTTCAATAAATTTCTAACTTGCAATTTTGATTTAAAAATCAATGCAATTGCATCCCTGTCAAAAATCAAACAACGGCTTTGAAGTTGGTCATCTTTTTCACTTTGGTCATTGGTCTCAATTGAGCAATGAACTTCTACTTTATTCAATTTGGCTCCTTATTCTATTTTAATTACAGCCCCTCTATTTATGCCATTTTTCCAGTTTGATTCTTGATTTTGAATTTCTTCAATTAAATCTCTAATTAGCCATCAAACTTCAATATTTATGCAATTAAGCTCCTAATTTGATCAAATTAACTCAAAAAAATTATAATTTGACCCCAGAACTTTAATTTCTTCCAATTAAAGCCTAAATTGACTTCAAAATCAATTTTTCTTGCAATCAAACCCTCCATAAATTCAATTAAACCTTCAATAAAATTTAACTGAGGCCATAAACATCTAATTTTGTATTTTTCTTCCTCAAATTGAATTTTTTTAATTAACAAGGCTCTCATCAGTCAATAAAATACTGTTAAATTTTAATCTTTGTATTTTTTAATCTCCTCAACCAATTTTTAATCATTTTTAGGGCATTTTGACATCCCCTTTTCACTGTTATATTTTTTGATAATATTTTTTGTTTTTTATTTTTTGTTTATTTATTTTTTATTTAAATGTTTTTTTTCTTTTTGTGCGGGGACCAAAAATAGGTTAGGACATTTACTAGAAAAGATTTTTAGTTTTATTATTTGATATTAGATTGTTGAATTTTTAATTTTATGAGTTTTGTTGATTTTTTTATAAAATTATTCTGATTTTATATCTTATATCAAGAATTAGTCAAGTTATTAACCAACTGTTTGGAAGTGTGATAATTTATGCTTTTACTTACATTTTTAAAATGTATTTATCTTTAGAAAAATTTTAAACATGTGTTGGTATTAAAAAAAAACTCATCTTGATTTATCTTTAAATAAAAACTACTTTTACCACATTATCAAACACGCACTACATAATCAGCTAGGCGCTCGCGCCTCTCTTTGTGGTACATCAAAAGTTTTCCAATGTAAAACTTTAATTTATAGGAATCAAATTGAGATTTCATTCAAACTATAGGGCTAAAATATTTTTTACCCATACAGAATTACAGGGATTACTATCCTTACCAAAACAATCTACAAACGCATCATTATATATATTTTTAAAGGCCTTTTCAATTAACCAAGTCATATTTTTGGTAGCAAATGTGATTTTTCCAACCTTTCCATCACATATGAAAATAGGTCAAGATAATGTTTGTGAACATGGTAAAAATTATATTTTAAAAAAAATTTAGAATTTTTTATTTAGAATTATTTTTTAAATATTTTTATATCATTTTGATATATTGATGTCAAAAATAATTTTTTAAAAAATAAAAAATATATATTATTTTAATATATTTTTGAACAAAAAAATCTTTAAACCACAACTACTATTATATTTTTATATATCTTCTGAATTTATGGTTAGGATGCATGAATTTTTGGTTGGATGCTTGGATTTTTAGCATAATCTGTAAATGCATATTGATTTCAAGGATGTCATATTTTTGCTACCCCAATCTACTACAAAGTACATGAGAAAAAATAATAAGTATAAAGTACATTTTAGGCTATATAGATTATGTAACTTTCCATGGAGGTTCCTAGGGCATAACTTTTCATAATCTTCAAAGAGTCTTAATGAATACTTTTACTATTTTATATTACTTAAACTAATTAATAAGTTATTTGTAAGTGTGATAATTTTTATTTTTATTTATTTTTTAAAAATATATTTATTTTAAGAAAAACATTAAACATGTGTTGTTATTAAAAATCTAAAAAAAAAACTCTCATCTTGATTTATATTTAAAAAGAAAACACTCTTAAAAACCACAACACACCACAATACAAAACACGAGTATGGGGCTGTTTGGGAATGCGGTTTAACCTACGTTCCCAAGAAATTCAAAAAAAATTATTTTTTATTTTTTAAAAATTTAATATAGTTTGTATGTTTTGGATTGTTTTGATATGCTGATGTCAAAAATAATTTTTTTTTAAAAAAAAAATTATTAATATGCATTTTAATATAAAAAATTATTTAAAAACACAATCGCTACTATACTATCAAACACATTCTATAACTAGCTAGGCAACCTTGTTCCTTGTTGTAGCATCAAAAGTTTTTTTAAATCCAAAATTTTAATTTACAGGAACCAAAGTGAGATTTCACTCAAACTATAAATGCTAAAATAGTTTTTTACTCATACAGAATCACAGGGATCACTATTATATACACTTTCAAAATCAACAAAGTCATGCTTTCGGTAGCAATTATGATTCTTCCAACATCATACATGGAAACAACGTAGGCTAAGTTCATGGTTAGGATAAAGCTGCCTTGTGAGAATCATCTCCTTTTATATGTTCTTCAATCTCTTGAAATAATATTCAATAATTTTCCCTTCCAATAAAAAACTGAATTGGGTCTTAGGTTTTTTTATTTTTTCAAAAAAATAATCATTGTTTAAGTATTTTTTATATTATAAAAAAATTAATCGGACCCATAATACAACCAGATGCTAATGTGTTATTTTATCTAATGATTTTCGTTTGAAACTTTATGAATTAATTATCTCTCATGAGTCACGATCAATATATATTTTATATACACGTTCTTCTGGGATCATGAGAGCACTTCTTTTCGAGGCTAGATGTTGAACATCAACTTGCAAAAAGAACCCTTCAACTCTCTTAAAGGTCAGTGTATCTGATTAATATGAACATTAATGATCTGACGTTAATCTTTGCTAGAATGAAATTTTAATTTTATTGTTTGATATTAAATTATTGTACTTTTATTTTTATGAGTTTTGTTAATTTTTTTATATATAATTATTATAATTTTATATCACAGATTATAAATTAGTAAATTAATTAACTCAAATTCACTTGATTTTTTTTAATATTTTTTATAGATTTTTTTATTTTGCTTGCTTAAAAAACAACTTTTATTATTTTTTCAATTTATTTTTTGTATAAAGATATTTTATTTTTATAAAAATATCATGAATTTGAATAAAATCAAATTTTTTATCCTTTTAAAAAATATATTTTTTAAATTTATTTGTTAATATCTAATTTACTAATAACAAAGCTTCAGATTTTTTTTACTAGTTATTGTTATTTTTTTAATTTTTTTATTATTACTGGCTTCTCTTTTTTTATTTCAATGTTGTCGAATTACGAATTAATGACTTATTGTTCTAGATTTTTCTAACTCTTTAAAAAAAATATTATTATCATTTAAATATTTTTTTAATATTTTAAAAAAACCTTGAGC
Organism: Populus euphratica; assembly: GCF_000495115.2. Lineage (NCBI taxonomy): Eukaryota > Viridiplantae > Streptophyta > Magnoliopsida > Malpighiales > Salicaceae > Populus > Populus euphratica. The sequence goes on from NW_011499910.1 coordinate 1,059,837, forward strand.
CGGCCCACAATATAGTGCGGCCGACTTTACTATTTGGTGTAATGATTTTTCTTTGGGACTTCGTAATTGATTCTCCCTCAAGAGTCATGATGAATGCCTATTTTATTTCAGACAAATCCTTGTTTTTCTTTGATGAGATCATGAGAGCACCTTCTTTTGGAGGTCAGAAGTTGAACCCGTCAACTCTCTTGAAGGGCCATTGCCTCTAGTTAATAATAATAATAATAAAATATTAATTATATATTATTTTGAAGTTTAGATTGCTTCGGTTAATTTTTAAAATATTTTTTATATTAAAATAAATAAAAATAATATTTTTTTTATTTTTAAAAAATTATTTTTAAAATTAACTCAACAAATAAAAATATATAAAATATTAATTTTTTAATAAAAATATATTTAAATTTTTTAAAAAACATATTTCCAAATACTAAGCAGGATTAAAACTGCGGTTGGCTTGTGTAACTATTTCATGAAGTAGACTTGAAACTAGGTGCAAGCACAACACGCCCATATGCACTTCAACTTATCTTATTTCCTTGTGGACTCGAGGATGGATGTGTATATCTATTGAATGAGAAACTGATTTTGAAATGTAAATTAATTTGCTATTACATAATGTCTAATGGTAATGTTCATTAATCTAAATGTATCTAATTTTACCACAAAAAACCATGCTTATTAAACATGATCTAGGAGTTAAACCTAGAAAACTATAATTAGGAATCTGATTTTGATTGAGTTTTAAGTTAAATCATAAAAGATATCAACTTGATAAAATGAAGTTGATCCAATTAAAATTTTAGTAATTCGGTTCATTTCGTTAGATCTAATCTAGACTCAACCAAGACCAACTCCAATGAATTAAAAAAAATAAATCCAAAATAAAATTAATTTAGCAAAAATAACTAAACTAAATTAATCAAATAGTTCTATAATTGATGTTAATAACTTGGTGGACCATACTCATTTCTAAATCAATACCAAGTATAATCCTGATAATTATGCCAAAAACTCTTACTGTATATTAAAGATTATAGTAATTATTGTGTTTCAAAATGATTTTCATATATCTATATATGTCTGTTAAAAAATTATCTTAATATAGTAGTTTAAACTATTAAATGAAATTTCAAGATATAATTTATATTATTCTCTAATACACCTTCTCAAGTGAAAGCTTTTTGAAATTGAAATTTGGATAGATCCATGATAGTTTAACTTATTAAATAAAATTTAAATTCGTGACCGCTTGGTCTTCTCTAATATCATACTAAATAATTAATTCAATAAAAAAACTTAAACTTTTAAATAAAATATAAAATATAATTTATATTATTCTTTAATAATTTTAAAGTCATTGACATGGGTATAAAGAGGACATATGTTTTTCTTTCTTTCTTTCATTTTTTTTTTTTGTAAAAAAAAGGGCTTGCCATATCAAAGAAAAGATGTACCAACGGACACATCCTAATTCTTTGGATATGGAAAGCATTGCATAGTATTTTTTTTTTTTTTTTATTTACCTAGGGTGTCCTACCTTTTTGAAAGCATTGCATAGTATTTTAATACAATCGAGAATTGATCCTGCCCTTTACCATAGTACCTTAAAACTATTGGGACGACCTGTAAAAGAGAGGCTTAAAATCACCTTTAGTCCCTATTCTTTTCCAATTTGGGCATGCTAACCCCCCTACAAGAAAGCTAGAATGGGATCCATTATAACTGTCAACCACAAAGCATGATACGGGATAATTCCATGCGCTACGTTGCGGCGAGACTCAGATTTTTTAAAGTTAAAGAAATAATATTTAGGCTATGAAAAATTCTTTGATGTATCATTAAACTTAATTTAGTGAGTTAAATTTGAAAACCTCCTGCTAAGATTCTTTTCCTATAGCCTGATTTTTAAATTAAACTGTATAGAAATTATCTTGATATAACTTAATTGACTTAAAAAATTAAAAAAAAAATTGATGATTAGTAAAAATATGGTTTGATTTTAAAAATATTTTAAGGATGACATCTTTGTTTTAAAAAAAATATTAAGATAACAAAAAATTAGATCAACCAGGCTAAAATTCATCAAACATGTGATCTAATTCATAAACTTTATTGAATTTAATAACTTTATTTTTTAAAATATATTTTTATTTAATTTTATGATAAAACATAGGCACTCAAAAATTAAACATCAACTTAATATCAAAATGTTTTTATGAGATTACGATAATCTTATAAGAAGTAAATCAGAATAAATTATGAAACCTAATTCCTAATAAGCATGCTTCTTTTTTTCTATAATTTTTTAATTTAATAAAAAAATACATGCTATAAAAACTAAATATCAACATATTTTTCTAAGATAATGATAACCCAATAAAAAATAAAACAAAATAAATTATGAAATTTAATTCATAATAATTATGTTTTTTTTAGAAGTAAGTTTTATTTATGAAAGATCATTTTTTATTTAATAATTTCATAGAAAAAAGTAGATGATAGTAAAACTAAGCACTAAACTAATATTGGAATGTTTTTTCGAGACCATAATATCCCCTGATAAGAAAAACTAAATAAATAACAAATTTTAATTCTTTATAAATTTAATATTAAAATATAAAAATTAGTTTGATATCTATAAATACAGGTACTATCAACATTGAAAATGAAGTACAAATGATGTCATTTTTCAAGGAAAAACACATCGATTTTATGGGTTTGTCTGCACTATATAGCATATATAGATGTTTGGTATCATAATAACGAGTATTTTTTAAAGTATTTTTTTTAAATATATCAAAATAATATATTTTTTATTTTTTAAATTTTATTTTTGATATTAGTACATCAAAATGATCAAATTATTTATATATACATATATAATTTGAAATACAAAAATAAAATAAAATTTATTTAAAAAATGATTTTAAAATATGAAAACAAACGGAATCTAAATTATCATTTTCCATGGCAAGGATTTACCTACTTTTTTTTTTCTTTTTCATACTTAAATTTGATTCTACTTTTTATACATGAAGTTTTTAGAGTTTGTGTTGATTGTGTTTTTTATATGTGAAGATTTTAGGGTGTGTTTATAATTATTGAAAGTTGAATTTGACTTGTTAAGAAAACTTGTTGATTGTTGAGGCACGCAATGAGCATCGCACAAATTGTTTAGCAAAATAATAAAAAGATATTTTAAAAATTATATTTAAAGTCCAAAATGCATATTATAAAGTGTAAATTTTTAGGTCCTAAAAAAAAAACTAATAAAATACATGTTATAAATTGACCCTTAATAAGTTTTTATTGAGGAGTTTTAAATTATTAAATTTATGCTTAATATCATGATATATAGTATTTTTTGAAAGTTTTTTTTAAATATTATTTGAAAACACTAAAAAATATTAATTTAATATTTTATAAAGTAAAATATATTTTTAAAACTCATTCAAAAACAAAAGTTACTACAATACAATACACTATATAAGAAACCTCACAATAAAAAAAAATAGAATTGAAATCATTAATTTTTTTTTATCAACCTTTCTGTCTATCAATACCCTAAAACTGAAGACTTTGATTGATGATCAATTCATAAGCTAAATAATTCATCTTCTAACATTTTACACTCCTAAAACATTAGTAATGAAACTTACGTGTAGTCTTAACACATCAACTCCAAAACTTCCGTCTCATACAGAATACAAACTTTAGGACAAAATTCAAATCACCTCCGGGTAGATTACCTAATAATCTGGATTCCTAATATTTTAGATACTTTTGATTTTGTACTTTTGTCCATGTTAATTAGTATTTTCCATGAAATTTCCTTAAAAAATGACTGATGTTTTCTTGCACAAAATACTTGCATTAAGCAGAAAACATTTACTGACCCAAATTGACAAATGTTTGAAACAATAGGATCCCATTCATAGAATTATTTAGTTTGTGATAAAATTGAGAAATGGTTATAATATTAGGGAGAAGTTTGAGTTTTTTCTTATTTTTAAGGATTTTTTTTTAAATTAGCATAGTAAATTAAAAGATTTAGCAGTATAACACAATTCTAAAAAGATTTGGTGAAATAGCATGCTTTTACTTTGTTGTACTTCATAATAGCGATATTTAAACATATTATGTTATTGAAGAGTGATAATTTAACATATAGCCCTACTCACAATCATCTGGCCTAATTGGTTAGTTGATTAAGCTAGTTGTATGAACCGGTTGATTGTTTCACACAAAACTGATAATTTCACAAACTTTTTTTTTCAAATATGTTTTATGAGTTAAAATATACATATTTTTTCTTTCTAACTTGTATAATAAAAAAAAAGATTCCAATTAAAATTTTTTAAAAAATATTGTTCACACAATAGTTGTCCTCTATTTGTCAATCTCAATGATGTAGTTGGACTTGCTGACACGACCAAAAAATTGATGTTTTCTCATTTTAAAATTAGCATAGTAAATTAAAAAATTTAGCACTATAACACCATTCTAAAAAGATTTAGTGAAATAACACACTTTTACTTTGTTGTATTTCAGAATAGCGATGTTTAAACATATTGTGTTATTGAAGAGTGATAATTTAACATATAGCCCTACTCACAATCATCTGGCCTAATTGGCCAGTTCATTGAGCTAGTTGTATAAACCAGTTGATTGTTTCACACAAAACTGATAATTTTATAAACCTTTTCTTTCAAATATGTTTTATGAGTTAAAATATACATATTTTTTCTTTCTAACTTGTATAATAAAAAAAAATTCCAATTAAAATTTAAAAAAAATATTGTTCACACAATAGTTGTCCTTTATTTGTCAATCTCAATGATGTAGTTAGATTTGCAATAATAACTGATTCTGAACAAACAGTTGTGGGTATGCCATAATTAGATAATGATTTTTTCTAAATAGATTATAAGAATGACCTAACAGATATATTTATTGATAAGTGAGACAGGTTTAAGTTCAAAAGAAGATCTAATGATGCCAAACCAAAATAATAATTTTAAAGAGCTATAGCTTTTAATTCAACCATTGAATTGTATTCAAATTTTTACAAGAGTTTTCAAATACCATTTTCCTTACTATCTTTTGGAATCACTACTCTAATTATTAGATCTTTAGATTTTCAAAATATCATTTTGATATCCTGATTTTGATAGTTTTATGATTTCTTTAAAGAAGCAGTTAATCAATTAGTCTTAAATTTAATTGATGTTGCCGTTATGAATCGCAACATCAATTTAATTATTTTTTTTGGTACCCAACCGTGATATTTAATTGATATCACGATTTAGAACCACAATATCGAAAAATATGTTATTTCACTAAAACTTCTTAATTTCATGTTTTTTTTCTTGCTAATGGTTTAATTTATCTTATTTTTTAGTAGGTTTTTTCACAAAGCACACATGTTAAAACTCCCACCACTTTGATTTCTTTAGGAAAAAAAATCAATCAATTCTTTTTTAGTAAAAAAAAAATCCAAGCATCATTTATTTAGATTCTTTAGGTGCATGTGGTTCATCAAACGTATGTGAATAATTTAGCAAATCAACTCAGGATCTCACATTGATGCTTAAGTTCCATGGACAATATGCAGCATGACACCACAATCATCTTACTAATCATCAAACTTTTTGTGTAAATACTGTAAGTTCTACATTTGGATAACAGGACAGGACTTCAAAAGTCTCCATTTCAATAGGAGGATTAAGTATATATTAGGGCACAAATTCGTGGCACCTGATTCTTTTACAAAATGGGTCCAAGATGGTTGTGTTTTTCGGTAATATAATTGTGTTTTAAAAATATTTTAAAAAAATTAATTTTTTTATTTTTTATTTTAAATTAATATATTTTTAGATCATTTTGATATGCTGATATCAAAAATAATTTTTTTAAAATATTATTTGAACACATTTCTAAATAAAAAATACTTTAAAAAATAACCGCAATCTCAATTAAACTACATGTGTTTGATATTGTGGTAACTTTTGTGAATGTGGTTTTAACAAAATTGTTTTATAAAAAGTATTTTTAATTGAGGTTAGTTTAGTCTTTATATATATTCGGTTAAAACTATGGATTAAATTGAAATTAAATAAAATATAATTTAATATTTTCGGTTAAAAATAATTTTCAAATTAAGGTTATTAAACAAATATATTAATATTGATAGTTTTTAATTTAAATATTATAAATTTTATTATTGTTATATTATAAAATAAATAATATTATATATAAAATATTTTTTTATTATTTCATTATACTATTTACAATTCCATCACTTATAGAATCCAACCTTATCTAACTTTAAAATTATGTTATATATATATATATATATATTTGGATCATGACACTTATAATATATTGACCCTCAAAAGTTGGGGCTTCTACCTTGATATGCCTCATGACTCGCTCGTTAGGGTCATCATAGTTGTGATGGCCCTGATTGCGGTTGTATTGATGGTTTCTAGGATGAACTGATCTTTAACGGTAATCATTGGAATGCTCACTATCATGAGGGTCATCAAAGTCACTATGACCCTGGTGTTGGTTATGGTGGCGGCTCCTACAAGGAACTAGTCTTTGAGGATTCCTATGGTGAAAAAAAATTTAATTTTTTTTAATTATCTTGGAGACTAAGTAATAACAGATTAAACCAGGAAAATGCGCAAACAAATAATGTAAGTCCTCTAAATGCACACAAGTAATCTAAACCCAATGTTTCAGTTCTCCCACTAATTTAACCAAGCTCCACAATTAATTAAGAGGATCAGATCTTCAATGCTAAACAAGCTCAAAATTAAGGTAATTCTATGTAAAGGCGAGCTATGTAATTTGGTTATAGACAAGCATAAAAAAATAATATTACTGCTAAATATTGGTTAACAAGTGTAAAAACATACCAGGAATGATGATTTTCAATAGATAAAAATTCTGACCGTATGATGTGGCAGTGAAGGATTACATGGCAGCTGACATGACGGGATATACCGATGAGATAGATAATGTGGCGGGGTCGCTAACGTGGCAAGGACTAATGATGTAACGGGCCGCTGACGTGGCAAGAACTGATGACATGGCAAGAACAAATGCCACAGATGCTTTGACGTGGCTAGGTTAATTATGCTTGCATCTTCTGTTTTCTTGCGTCCCTAGCTTCGGTGACCTGTTGCTGTTGCTGTCGGCGACGGCGCACGAAGCTAACTTTGTGGCTCTGCTTGGGTCCGGCGGTGCAAGGGAAGGAGTTGTGGTGCCTGTGGTGTCGCTGCTAATTTGGTTGCTGCCGACGAAAGCTTGTTGTGGAGGCGCCGCTGCAAGCGATTTGGCGTGACTGCAGGTGGCGTGGAGAGTGGCCTGCTGTTGGAAAATCTATCGTCGTGGGTCTTGTTGTGACTGGCGTTGATGCAGAATTTCCGATCGGCGTTGCTGCACGCTGTGATGTTGATGAAGAACAGTGATGATTTTGAGATTCGGCGGCGGCGACTGTTTTCTGTGGAGAAGATGAACAGTGATTTTGTTTTTAACAATTTTTTTTTTTTTAAGATCAAACTGAATCTAGGTTTAGTATAGACGTGTGAATCGTTTAATTGTGAGAACAATTAAAAGAGAGGCTCTGATACCAAATTTGATGCGGAATAATAAGTAATATAATTAACTCAAAAACAGAAAGAAGCTTTTAGAAAAGAAAGAAGCTGAAGAAAAGAAGAAAGGGGATTGGAGATATGCAAAGTCTGCAAATTTTCATTAATCATCAAAACTGTCCCTTAAAATGACAGAAGAACATATAAATAGTAAACCCTAAAACATCCCGAGTAAACCCTAAAATATCCCGTTATTGGGCTCGGCCCATCAAATCAAACTATTTAATATAAATAATAAAATAACAATGAGCAGGCCCAAATAGGCTAAATAAATAAAATAACAATGCAATGGGCCCAAATGGGCTTAGTCTCCCAACCAAAGCGTGACAGGCTGGGCCATCCTACGTCGTCTCCGTCCACATACTCGTATAGTTTGTGGTGTGGGTCTGGTGTCCCCACCACCGTTTTCTTACTATCTTTTGGAATCACTACTCTAATTGTTAGATCTTTAGATTTCCAAAATATCGTTCTGATACCCTGATTTTAATAGTTTTATGATTTCTTTAACGAAGTAGTTAACCAATTAGTCTTAAATTTAGTTAATGTTGCCGTTATGAACCGCAACATCAATTTAATTATTGGTTTTGGTACCTTGAGATTTAATTGATATCACGATTTAGAACCACAATATCGAAAAATATGTTATTTTGCTAAAACTTCTTATTTCCATGTTTTTTTTTCATGCTAATTTCCTAATTTATCTTATTTTTTAGTAGGTTTTTCCACAAAGCACACATGTTAAAACTCCCACCACTTTGATTTCTTAAGGAAAAAAAATCAATCAATTCTTTTTAGTAAAAAAAATCCAAGCATCATTTATTTAGATTCTTTAGGTGCATGTGGTTCATCAAACGTATGTGAATAATTTGGCAAATCAACTCAGGATCTCACAGTGATGCTTAAGTTCCATGGATAATATGCAGCATGACACAATAATCATCTTACTAATCATCAAACTTTTTGTGTAAATACTGTAAGTTCTACATTTGGATAACAGGACAGGACTTCAAAAGTCTCCATTTCAATAGGAGGATTAAGTATATATTAGGGCACAAATTCGTGGCACCTGATTCTTTTACAAAATGGGTCCAAGATGGTTGTGTTTTATGGTAATACAATTCTGTTTTAAAAATATTTTAAAAAAATTAATTTTTTTATTTTTTAATTAATATATTTTTGGATCATTTTAATATGCTAATATCAAAAATAATTTTTTGAAAATATTATTTGAACACATTTTTAAGTGAAAAACACTTTAAAAAACAACCGCAACTACATTTCCAAACAACTGCAATCTCAATTAAACTACATGTGTTTGATATTGTAGTAGCTTTTGTGAATGTGGTTTTAACAAAATTATTTTATAAAAAGTATTTTTAATTAAAGTTGATTTGATCTTTATATATATTTGGTTAAAACTGTGAATCAAATTGAAATTGAATAAAATATAATTTAATATTTTTAGTTAAAAATATTTTTTAAATTAAGATTATTAAACAAATATATTAATAGTGATAGTTTTTAATTTAAATATTATAAATTTAACTATTGTTATATTATGAAATAAATAATACTATATATAAATTTTTTTATTATTATTTCATTATACTATTTACAATTCCATCACTTATAAAATCCAACCTTATCTAACTTTAAAATTATGTTTTATATATATATATTTGGATCATGACACTTAAAATATACTTTAAAAATAAAAATAATATTATCTTAGTATATTTAAAAGCAAAACGTCATCCTCCAAAACAATATACCATTTTTTGCTAGCATATTCCTTTCTCTTTGGTTTTTGGGATCAACTGCATTATTCTTCTTACTTTTTTTAGTTCATTTCTTTCTTACTCTGGATTAATGTCCCCTCTCTCTCTTTCTCGTCACAAAATTAGCAGAAAATCCAATTGGACTTTCACCACCAACACCAACAGTTACATGCCTGAATGCCTCAGCTACACGCACAAGCTCTACTAGCTCAACCAATAATGTATTTGCTAGTATATTTGCTTCTTCAACAACATCACCAGTTGCTATCCCACAACAAGCATCATCATCTGCGCTCCCAATGTTTTGTGGCTTAACTCGTTCTGATTGTCCCCTTACCATGCCAACACCTAGAGCAATGGATCCCTCATCACTCTCTCTTTCACCACCTCCTCTCTCTTCTTCACAGACCAAGATCATTAACAGTGGAGTCATTCTTCACTGTCAAGATCGCGAAAAAAAAGATAAGCAGCAGCTAAGAGTTGCTTTCAGCAAACCTGTAGTGGCAACATAATTTTTCATGGATCCCACAAACAATAAATTAAATGTTAACATTAACCAAACTTATTCTTTGTGCGGTTTGCTTTCAAAACAAAACCTGCTGTGTAAACAAACGAGCTCTTAATATATTTTTACAAAAGTGTTTTTTAATTGAAAATACATTAAAATTATAGTGCAAAAATACCTTTTCAAGCAAAAATTTATTTGAAAAGTACTTGAAAAAATAAATATACACTCAAGAATTATCAAAGATTCTTGTCTCACCTAAAAAGTTTTTTCAAGCACAAAAACAATTTGACAAGCAAAACAGGTTATAATGCAAAAATATACACTCAAGAACCATCAAAGATTCTTGCCTCAGGAAAGGCCTTTCCCTTCACATTTAACAAAAAAAAAACAGTATTTACACAAAAAAGCAGCACGCTTGAAGTCATGAAAACTTGCAGCAGAAGCAGACAATTTACACATTATCAATAGACAACTGATTACAAGGCTACGGTGGCTGGTACAGAGGACTACAAAAAGTAAACTTTTGGAAGTGGATCATCCTTCCCAAACTAATGAAGTGAGGGCAGTAAAATTGCTACATGAAGCCACTGATGTGCATATCTGTATCATTTCAAACATCTTACTGAGACCAGGCAACTGGTTTCGAATATATTATGATAGCCTAGTTTTTCTCCACATAAATTAGCATATTGTTCACGTATCTCTCCAGACATTTTGCAATCCAATATGGAAGGTTGATGAGAAATTAAAATAGGAACTTACTCCAAGAAGACAAAAATGGGAAAACAGCAATCAACAGCCTAAGAAGTAGTGGTCTGTCCCTGACTCTTCCTCTCCTACTTAATTTACCTTTATTCTGTTTTGGAAGCTCATCTCCCTTTTTACTTGTCCTTCCAGCGGCCTTATAGCTTGCTTTATCTAGATCATCCCATCCACCAAAACTGGGTTCCCTATTAGTATTTTTCTTATTGGAACCATCATCTGTTGCCACCCACGACTGGTAACTCCCTTTTCCTTCATTAGTCTTGTATTCCCCTGCCTTAGGCTCAGTCTTTTTTCTTTTGCTGGCAGCTCTAGCAAATGGCTTTTTCCTGGTTTTGGTTCTTGATCTGCGTTTTGGATTAGTGCTCATAGTTCCCCATACTTTATCCATCACAAGTGACAAGGCAGTCTGTCCTAACGGAACTACTAATGCCATTAAGAAAGCATTTGGGTTGTCAGTTCCTAACAGAAATGATACGGCAACAGCTGGAATCATCCAACCAAAAGCTTTCATTATCTGCACTAAATCACATAATATCGTGTTGTCATGCTATACAGGAAATTATATTGCACATTATCTAAACTCATTAAGTTTTACAGTTTAGAAGAAACTTCTGTCAACAACAACAACAACAAACAGTTAATAAGGATCAGCTCATTTACAAATGAAATGGCAACCTGGATTGCAATTTTAGCAGTCCCAAAGTTGGGACAAATCATAGAGGTGGGTTACAATCAAGCTTAATGAAGCTACACAAACAAAAGCAAATATGGTGTGATAACAAATTGACCTTATTATTTTCAAGCAGAAATCATTATCCAAATTGGTATGATTGTTCCTTTTCAACAATCATTGATTGCTTAGACCATAAATCCCATAGGCACAAAAAAAGATCATCTTTATATACGCAGCTAGAACCAGGCACTAAAAATAAGTAGTAAAATAGCATCTGTCATTCTGTGGGAAACCCTGTCAATGTCTAATGTCTCTTTCCAAAAACTTTTAAACTATCACAGCTCATCTCACCCTTTGCAAGTCTGCCTTGGTCACCGATTCCAAGTTACTCTCTAACCACAATTCAGCAAGAAGTCTGGCTAATATGCTTTGTTCCTTACCACTTACTTAAAAACATGTGATCCTAATTTAAAATTGTGCTACAATCAACACTAAGCAATATATCCAGACAAAGGTGGAACCACCGTCGAAAGGGAAACATGTTTTTCCTCCTCTTTTTTTTTTTTTTTTTTTAAAAAAAGAAAATATAATATTTTTTTTTTTTTTTTTTTTGTCCAAGTGAAGAAAGCAATGACTAATAATCATGTGAAAAACCATGTAAAATCACTCCCCCAGCCTCAAGTAACCATATCTTGCATAGATTCATCCTTTCTCTAACTAAGTAGTCAACAGCTGGATTACAGTCCTTGCAAACACTATCAGAAATTTAAAATCACCTACATCATGAGATTATTGCTTCCCTCATAACCATGAACAACCAAGTGAAAAAAGGTTTCTCTACAAAGGTAATGGAAACATCCAATTACTGTGAAATTTCCTTAGTAACCAATAAGATTGTCTTCCCTTGTATCATTTCTTAATTACAAAATCAAACAAACAGATACAATTGAAGACTTTTATTATTTTTTTCAGGAAAAAAAATGGAAGAAAAGAAAAATCAAAGCAACATTGTTATCTACCTAGGCCTGGATTTCAGCTTGAAATCTTAGAGGAAGGAGTTTCTGGAGCATAAAAGTACCACCTGACTGCACCTTGGTACTGGAAGAAAATTTTCAAGCTTAAGGAGATGTTCTGGGGATCAAATTATGCATATAATTGGGGATAGTAGTGCCGCTCATCTCTGGTGGGATTGCTAGCATCCCCATGTCCCTCTTGTCAAGAAGTATGGATTGAAGGTGATTCAAAATCTAAGGCTTCCAGCTGATACTATGGTGAAGGTAGTGACTGGTGTTGACCTCATACAAGGTCTGAATCTCTAGCAGAATTGCAGGGAGCTATATGTGGAGTGATCTACCCAAATGATATGCATGATGACAGTACGGTGTGGAAATTAAGCTCAGATAGGAAGCTTTCATCAAGGAGTGCCTATAGGAAGCTTTCATCAAGGAGTGCCTAGGAGTTTCTCATAATTAAAAGCAACAGGTGGATTGGCACAAAAATGATCTGAGGAAATTTTGGAGACTTTTAACCGAAGACAAGCAGATCAAGTGGTGCAAAAAAAATATCAATCCTATTTGTTTACTCCGTGGCAATGCAGTTGAGGATCATAACCACTTGTTCATTGATTGTGTCTATTCCAAAAGCGTGTGGCTTTCTGTATTAAAGAAAAGTGGGATTAACAGGAGTGCTGAACCGGGCTACTGAGTTTGGTTGGCAAAAAGCTCTGCATCTCTGTATTGTTGAGAATGTCATGGAAAGCTGCTGTTTAATGCATCTAGGCTCAAAGAAACAAACGAATTCATGGCCAGGCTGGTTCTACTTCTTGTGTTACTACTAAGTGGATTGTGCAGTTTGTGAGTACACAGACTTTAGAATACTAAGCTGCTAAGTGATGCAATTTCTAATCCCAAACATTTTTCTTTATACAGTAATTTGTTGTTCATTTAGCGATTAGAAGCTTTTCTAACATCTCGTAGTAGTATTTTCCACTCATTTACTTTTGATTAATGATAAAATTTCAATCTTGTCTTCCATTGCAGCAAACAAAACCCAGTTACCAAAATCCAATCTTTATCATCTTAAGAACAAGAAAACCTCGACTTCCCATGATCAGAGAAGTAAAAATAGCAATCACATACAAAGAATTCCTCTTCTTTATTAACATACCTTGAAAATCCCGAACTCATTTTCCTCATAATCATCATCCCAATCATCATCATCATCATCAAACCACCATACCCTCTTCTCCCCAGTTCCACTGAATCCAAACTCATCATCATAATCACCGCTGTCAGTATAGAGCTCATCTTCAAAATTGAACCTGGAGCGTCCAGTTGAAGTGGGACCATGATTCTTCCAAGCCCAGTAAGGGCCGCAAGGCTTACTAGTATGATTGCCGGTGGAGAGTTGGTGGTTATTGTGGTTTAGAAGTGGAAGCGATGGGGGTGTAGTTTTAGCAGGGAAGGAGAGTTGTGGGAGAAGAAAGTGAGTCCCCATTTGCTGGACTGATTTTATTGTTTATTTGAACAATCTGTTACGACATTAAACTACGTTATCTATTACTTTAGTTCCTGTCTGGGAATCCAGGTCTCTAGAGAGCTAGATGAAAACGTTTTTATACGATTCAGGGTCTAGAAGGGTTTTTTTAAAAAAAAAATATTTAATATACATCAATTAAAAAACTCTCTGAAGCTTCAAATCTATAATAAAATTAATATAAAAATATTTATGAAAGAATTATGTTAAATTGTTTTTTAAAGCATTACAATAATTACATTATTTTTTAAAAAATGGAAAAGATTTAAACTTCCTTTAATAATAGATATTATATTATTTATTTATTTATTCTGGAGGTTAATTAATAATTTTATTATACAATAAAAAACAAAATAATTAATCAAACTTTATATAATTTGTAAAAAATAATTGTCTTATGATGAAAAAATTATTTTACTCTTAATTTCTTGTTTAAAGGTTTAATAGCTTAGAAACAATTTTATCATTATATTATTACAATGAATAATATTTTATTTCTTGGGGTATAATAACTTTCCTTTCTTTTTTTAAAACAAAAATCATAGTGCTTAATAATCAGTAATATTTTATTAGTTATTCCCCAAATCTACTTTTAAAAAAATAGATTTAAATAAGAGAGAAAAATCCTAAATACAAATATAATTTTTTTTAAATAGATTTAAGTAATATTTTATTATTATTCCCTAAATCATTTCTTTAATAATCAGTAACATTTTATTAGTTTTATTTTTTTATTTTTGTGTATATCTTTTATTTTAATGTGAACCCAATAAATAAATAATTGGATATCACTAGTTACTTAATTAGTTACTTAATGAACACTATACATTTACTGAAATGACAAATTAGCCATTAAAATTAGATAAAAAAAAAAATTGAAAATTTTTACTGAATGTTTGACTTTTATTACATGCAAGAAATTAAATATAGTTTCATCGCACAACCTAAAAAAACAAAATGATAAAGAAATGATAAATTGAAAGAAAAAGGTTGTAAATATTAATTATTAAACTTTATAGAAACTTTAAAATTTTGATAATACTCTGTCTAAATCATTAATTATTTATGGGGAAGAAATAAGATGCCATAAGAGATACATAAATTACAAACATACATTTATCTAAATGGCTGAAACAATGATTTTTAAAACATTTTGAGAGAACTTCGAGTTAAAACGAAATATACATGAAGTTTTTTTTTAAGATAAAAAATGCAATTGAAGTTATTAAAAAAATAATTCATATAAATAATTTTATGGATGATAATTCATATATATATATATATATATATATATGAATAAGAGCTTGTTGTATTGATTGTATGTGATTTAAAATGTCAATTGCTAATAAATAAGCAGTTAAATTATAATACTCACTTGGTGCAAGACTGAAGTTAAGGTAATTACTTAGAAAAACAGGAGAATGAATGACCAGTGGAAAATTTAGGTAGATCCAGTTAAAACCTAGTAAAAAGTTAGTTAATTTTAAAAAAATAAAATTAAAAAAAATAAAATTTTAATTTTTTAAAAAAATTAGATTAATCTAAATTAATTATATTGATTCTTAACTCGAAACTTTTACTATACTCAAAAAATAACTATAAACTCTATTTTTTTTTTTAAAAAAAAAAAGTTTTTAAAAAATAATTTTTTTATTTTTTTTATTTTAAATTAATATTTTTTTTAGTGTTTTCATATTATTTTGATATGTTGGTATTAAAAAATAATTTAAAAACTATTATTTTAATATATTTATAAATAAAAAATATTTTCAAAAATAATATAACTACACTTTTAAAAAGGTAAGTATAATCAAAATAATGAAGATTTCTACTATAAAAAATAAGTAATTTTGTATGGCATTTTACTTTTTATTTGGTTGCATAAAGAGGTACAAATTCGATACCTAAAACAACGATGTATATCCATGTCTTTCACTTCTTAAAAGAATGGCAATTACATTTTAATGAAACACGATACATGGCCAAATCACTGAAATTATATCTATGAAATATTATTTATTATAATAGTATGTTGTGTTTTTTTTTTAATTAACCCTTTAACAAACTATTTTTTTATTTAGTTTTATTTTTAATTTTATTTTTTAATATTAAGTTGTTTTGGGAATTGTTATTTATATTTTTTATGAGGTTATATATCAATTTCATAGATTTTTTTGGAAATTGTTATTTATATTTTTTTACGAGGTTATATATCAATTTCATAGATTTTTTTTTAATTTTATCTTTTAATATTAAATTTGTTGGTAAGGTTTTATAAATTTTTTAATTTGCTTTAATGAATTTATTTTGATTTCATGATCCACATCACGAGTTTAATAAGTTAATCCGAGTTGATTTAAATTATTTTTTTAATATTTTTTTAATTGATTTTTTCATATATCATTATTAAACTCATGACCTGGGTTTTGAGGTTTGTCAAGTTGAATCAGGTTAACTCTGTTTATATTTTGACTTATTTTTTAATTGAATATTTTTTTTTATTTTATCATCCAACAACTTAATCTTCTTCCACTTATTTTTTTTATCAATTTAATCTTTTAATATTAGGCTATTTGAGAATTGAGTTTCATAATTTCATTTAATTTATTTTTTATGAAGTTATCTTGATCTCATATATTTTTTTTGTTCTCTTGATTTTAACCTTCAACATTAGATATATTGGAAATGGATCTTCATCAATATTTTTATTTTATTTTTATAAAGTTATCTTGGTGTTATAATTCAAGTCACGAGTTTAAAAAATTAGCCTTGATTGACTTAAATTTTTTGTC
>NW_011499910.1:1076583-1098465 GCF_000495115.2 Populus euphratica
AAAGTTAACTAAGATTAATTCATGTAGTTGTTTTGTTCTTTTTTTAAATTAATACTTTTTTTTTTAATTTGTCATATTTGGTTTGTTAGGAATTAGCTTTCATGACTTATTTCTATTTGTTTTTTGTAAGGTTATCATAGTTTCATGATTTGAGTCAAAAATTTTATGTCTAACTCAGATTAATCCACTATGTCGTAGGCTCAATATTTAAAAACAAATATCATCTAATATGTCATAGCATTAATATTTGAAAACAAATATCATCCAAGATGCATCATGTTTTGAGTTTATGATTTAATTTTTTTAATTTAAAAACATGTTTTCAACATCTGAATAATTGTTTTATGTTAAAAGAAAGCCATAATCTAATAGCTTTTAAAAATAGCATTGATTTTTTTTTAAAAAATCATGGTTAATGTGTATATCAAATGTAAAAGGGGGTCCATTTATTTTTAGGAATAATTTTTTTTTAAAATTTAATCTTCAATATAAACTTTTTAACATAAAATATTAAGAACTAAATAAATTCATTTAATTATAAATGAATGAGAAATTATTCTCAAATAACTATTAATTAATATATTTTAATAAAACCTAAAACCTTTTAAATAAAGCTTTATCTCATTTAGATAAGAAATAAAACTTTCTTAATATTTACATAATAGAAAACTGAGAATAGCAAATTGAAAAGTTAAAATTAAGTTCAAAAGGCACCCCCAAGTTTTTGAAGGGGAAAGTTTCTAAGCAAATTAGACTTTGAGTTAAAAACTACATGTGTACGGCTAGGTTTGTGCTTAGGCTTATTTATGGGTTTATTATAAAATAATTATTTAAGCTATAAAATATAATTTTTTTCACCTTAAATTTGGGCTTGGGTCTAATTCTAAAGGGTCTAATTCTAAAAAATTACTTCTTCAAACATATTGTATTATCCAATCTAGCTCAAGAATGGTAGAACTTATTAGTTTGATTTGAGAAAGATTTTCTGCAAACATCAATGGTTTTTTCAACTTTAAAAAATATCTGATTCAAAGCTAAAGTTTAATTATCATGGAGGCTAAACAAAGCTGATAATGGAGGAATTCCATAGCTTTAATTCCTAAAATTATCCATAAAAGAGGTTGAAGAAGAGTTTTTTGGGTTGTTTTCCTACACAATTTCTGCATAATTTACTAGCTCTTCTTCACCAAAATCTCCAGTTTAGCTCCTATGTTTTTCAAGTTCTGGTTTTGCTTTGCCTCCTAGTCTAGAATAGAGGTTCAGTTCTTATGTAGATGTTTTACACTTTGTTTTCACTTTATTTTCTTGGTTTGTTGAACCTTATTCTTATTTGAAAATGAACCTAAACAAGTCTATACATCTGCTCAGCATGCATTATATCTTTGTTTGACTGAAAGATTACCAAATTCTAGTTCTTGTAATTTGTTTTTGCATAATTATAAAATAAACATAATTACTCATTATCTAATTATAATTATCTAGTAAATTTTGTTCAACAACTAAAACATACACACCTGGATTTGTTCAAAAACACTCAGCATCCTTCTAAAGAAAAAAAGAAACACTTGGTAGCTCTCAATTCTGACACAAATTGCTCCCCGCCCGCCCGCCCCCGCCCCCGACAAACTCTGCAACTCTTCTTGTTTTACACCAAGTCTTTGTCGATCGTCAATTTTGAGTCCTCTGGCTTGGCCTTAGATTAACATTACGAATCGGGGTCTCTTTCAGTTCTGAGTTAGCTAGGACGGCAATGACAGCTTGAATACTCAGTGAAAGATAGACGACAGATTCAGAGTTTAAGATTTTCAGTTTCATACAAACTGACATTCATAGATGACAATCCAACAGTATCAGGACTCTGGAGCAGATCAAGGTGCTTTTTACAATGTAAAAGAAAATACTCAAGGTTGAGGAAGTTTCGGTAAACTACCACGACGGAACCAGCTGGAACAACATATTCACTCTGCTGCCAATCTTCAGAGGACTGTGGATGAGCCGCTGACAAAAACACTCACCACAGACAAAGCACTTGCTTCTGCACTTCAGCTCCTATTGTATAAAAGGTTCTCTAAAGCATGATCAACAAGGAAACATGAGAAAAGCATGATCAGCAAGGAAACGGCCTGTTTCCTTTCCATACTACTATAAAATCTATACATAATTTCTAACCGAAAAAGTCAAGATATGATCACCTAATGGTAATGTTAATATTAGCAGTTAAATAACAAACAGATTCATTCAAATCCACCTAACTCAGCTATTCACCTGGGCTATGATCTTGTTCTTTCATCATTAGGCTGTGATGCTAACTAATAATCAAACAAAAGATTTGGTAACCATCATAAACCTTCAGTAACCATCATAAACCTTCAAAATGTTAGATTTGTTGTTCTCATTGTTGCTCAGCACCTCGCAATTCTGGTCATTACCAATCATCATTCAACAGCGCCCAATAACTCCTTCACAACACTTTCCATCACAACTATATCAGTAGTCACCCTGTCCTTCACCCATGGAAATCCTAAACCATAGAGAATCCAGACATTTTCTCTAAGCCAAGAATGCTCATCATTCTGTGCGTCCTTGCTCCAATAAGTTACATTTTTGGGATTATTAAGCCAGTTGAGCCAACTCTCATAAACCATCGAAGTCGAAATCAAATCAACAAAATTATCCAGCTCTTCTTCTCCTATAAAAACCTTCCCTCTCGATCCAGACCCCTGCATATTCGCACTCAAAATCACCACTTTCTTTAACGTTTTAGGCCAATGCGGCACCATTTTCTTTAAAAAGAACATCATTGTTTCAGCAAAGGAGGTATCGAATTTCCCGTTCAATTTCAGAGGTATATTTCTACTTCTCCTTGTGCTTGACAACACCCCAACTTGAATAGCGAAAATTAATTCACAGTGGATGCTATCACAATCACCAATCATGCAGTTCAACCTGGACACATGCAAATTTGAGGAAGAAGGGAAAGAGCAGAGCTTGATTTCAAGAAAGTTGAGATTTGCAAACACCTTCATGAGAGCAGGGAACGCTACTCGTGGAATGTGGTGATGAGACTGCGAGCACAAGAGAACTTCATCATCATCATCACCCTCGTTTGGACATAAGAATTTGAGGGAGACAGTGTCGATTTTGGAGACGAGGGAATGCAAGTTCTTGCAAACAGTGGAACAGCGAATGAGGGTTTTGGTATCATCTTGGATCCTAAACAAGATCTTGAGGATTAAGTCATCTGGGAGTTTCTTGAAATTGTCTGCTAATCTTTCAGATCTTCTTACAGTGATGTTAGGGTTGTGGGCTTGCTTGGCTGATTTGGATCTTCTCATTGTCTTGAAGATGCGACCACTGAGGTTTATGGCAGGGAGCAGGAGGAGGATTTGGAGACACGGTTTTAGCTGACTAGGGTTTTCACATGTTTGCAAGCACGCGTCAAGACTGTGGGAGATTGCTCATAGAGATTTACGAGAGAGATTGAGAACAACACAGATTCTACACTGTTACCTGCGAGAGAGAACACCGATGCTATTTCTTTTCGTGGAATAAAAATTTCTTACTAAAACAATTTTCTACAAAATAAAAATTAATTTGTATATTATCCACCAAATAATTAAAAAAAATTTATAATGTATTGTTCAGCGTACCAAACAATTAATTTTCATTTACGAGACGATTCTCATCTAGTTAAGCTCGTCAAATCGATTAATTTATGTGAATTAATTTTCAATTCAATTTAATATAAAACATATCCTGACAATTTAAAAATAAATAAAAATAAAAAGCAAAATCGAATATTTTGAAACTTAATCAACAAAAGCGCCCATTTAAATTTAAAAAGTAATTTCTTCAAAGAATAATATTCTTTTTTTTTCAATGAAATATTTTTTTAATGTGTACCAATAAGTATAATAATGAAATATTTTACTAATAAAATATATTTAATAAAAAAATTACGGTATTTTTGTTCATATTCGTCACAATAATTTCTTTTGTGAGCAGATTTTCTGTCTTTTTTTCATCCCAGACGGCAGCTTCTCTTATTGTCTCCACAAGTTGTTCAAGAGAGGCATCAAAGCCTTCCAAATCCTCAATTCTTCTCATCTAAGGTAAATCTCAACACTACGTCCGTTCCAAGTAGGGCACAGTGCAATATGGGAGATAAATAAGAGAACTGCCCCACGTAAATGGAAATAAAATAGTAAAAGGCCTCTTAAACACGTAATAAATATATTTTCCTTTTTTTAACATAATATATATATATATATATATTTACCTTAGATTGCAAAACATTCTATATTAATTCGAATTACTTAACGGGAAGAGTTCTATAATGACTATGAAAAGAATTCAGTTTATATCAAGGAAAATATATGAAGTTACAAAATCTACTTAACTTTCAAATTATATAAAAGTATGTGAGGATGAAAGGTAACTTGTGTTTTTTTAAATAAAAAACATGGTTTTTTTAGTTTTTAAAGGTATGATTTATTCTTAAAAATTCTTGTATTTTTGTAAAAAAAAAGTTATCACATCTCTAAATTCAATACACTCAGAAACAAAATTTTCCTATAATTAAATTGTGTACTAAATTACATGTTATACTTGAGTTATTTTCAGGTTCAATAATTTATTTCATTTTTTTCTTTTTACAAAGACATGGAATGTTAATAAGTAGGTAAAGTTATTTGGTGTGACTGAAATTTGAAAGTGATATAGGACTTTATTTATTTATGTAAAATGAAAGAGTTGAAGGATATATTACCATATATAAATAAAACTTTTTTTAGAGATTATTATATTTTTTACTGCAAAATATGAATGAAAAAAATTAAGAAACTTGTGACTAATCCGATATAAATAGAGATTAAAAAGGGGGTTTTGGTTTGTTTGATATAGTGATGAATCCATTGAATCTAGACAGAACCAAATTTGAGGTGGATGTTCCATAACTGCTTAGCAAGAAAATTTTTGGGATGCTATTCCTTAGCAAACTTCTTTACCATTATGGAAGGCTATTATTTCTTTTAATGATCAAATTGTTGCAGTCTATGATAGCTAGCATCAAGTAATTGTTTTAATATCTACTTGGGTTGTGATGAATTTTCTTTTATTGTCTAATCTTATGATTTCATGCGTTTTAAATCTGATTCAGTTTTTAAGGTTAAGGTGATTTGGGAATCTTGGTCTGTGCCCAGATATAACTTTATTTTGTGGTTGGCAGTTATGGGCAAGCTATGAGCTTGTGACAGGCTTCGCTTGATCCTTTATATGTTTTCTATCGAGTTGAGGAAGAATCTCATAATCATTTATTTTTCAATTGTCTATGGATCTCTCTTCTTTGGAGGATGATAAAATCTTGGTTTCATCTCATAAAAGAATATCAACCATTAATAATGCAATTCACGGCCTTCTTTCTAGTAGAAACAATACTATTAGCTAAATGCGAAGAGTCTCTTTTAATATTTTTATTTACTTGATTTGGGAAAAGAGAAACAAGAGAGTCTTTGATAACTCTTGCAATTTAGTGCCTTTTGTTTTTTTTGGTAGATTTTAGGTTTTATTTTTCATGATTTTACACTTTCATGAATAGTTTTTTAATTATGGATGCTTGTTTGTTGGACTATTGTGCATTATTTGGGAGTTTAGTTATGTTTGTTATCTTGCTTGGTGCTATAGTTAAAAGTTTTTTTTTTTTTTATTCTAGTTGCAGCTTTAGTTATTTTTATTTTTTTTATTTTTTTTGTATTATGTTTTAGGTCCTACATCATGTCTTTGATTAGGTTCCTCATCTAACTATTGTTAGTTAACATGCTCAGAAAGTGCATTTCATCTTTTATAAATCTTGTAGATGAACTTGTTGATTTTCTATTCTATTACATTTTTTTAATTTAATATATATTTACTTATCTTTGATAAAAAATACAAATAGAGATTATTATGTATCTGGTGAGGTTCTAGTTGTAGCTTTAGTTATTCCTATTATTTTTATTTTTTTTTGTGTTATGTTTTAGGTCCTGCATTATGTCTTTGATTAGGTTCCTCATCTAACTATTGTTAGTTAACATGCTCAGAAAGTGCATTTCATCTTTTATAAATCTTGTAGATGAACTTGTTGATTTTCTATTCTATTACATTTTTTTAATTTAATATATATTTACTTATCTTTGATAAAAAATACAAATAGAGATTATTATGTATCTGGTGAGCAATTTTTTTATTATTTATTTCAATGTTTCTTCTTTTTTTTTTTTGAGTGTGTGATTTTCAAATTATTTTTATTAGAATTTTTAAAGTACATGTTGATATGGTCGTTAAATGAACTAGTACACAACAACTCTATAAGAACATTCCTAACTTCAAGAGCTAATAAATGTTTATTTTGAGGTATTTAATAAAGTAGTAAAATTGTTTTTTAAAATATTTTTAATTTAAAAATATATTAAAATAATATATTTTTTATTTTTTAAAAATTATTTTTAACATTAACACATTAAAGTAATTTGAAAACATTAATAAAATATTAATTTAAAGTAAAAAATATTTTTAATTGTTTTCAAAAAAATACTTATAAAATATAAAAATAATTGTCTGAATTCATATCCTTATTTACACCGCAATATTTAACTAATTTAAATAAGATAAAATTTGAACAGCAAAGTAGTCTTATGGAATGGAGCCCCATCAACTAGGTTTTCCCCCCTCGAGAGGAATCGGGCATTCTTGTCCTGTGCCTTGAGAGATTATCCCAGCTCATATCTAAGGAAGCCGTTTCGATGTAGCAGCAGGGGACCAACTCATAGCTAGCGAGCTACATATCATGGAAAGGGCACTAGAGTGCTTGAGATTCTTCTGTGATTCTTCAGGTTAGTGTTCGCAAGACTAAATTATTCTGTTCTAAAGATATTTCTAACTTTCTTGAAAATTCAGTTAGTTGTATCAGTGGTTTTGGTCTTACAAAGAATCTTGGCAAATATTTAGGACTAAATTGTTTCAAAGGCTGAATTGTTCTGTTCCAAAGAGATTTCTAACTTTCTGGAAAACTCAATTAGTCATATCAGTGGTTCGGCCTTTACAGAGGATCTTGGCAAATTTTTAGGACTAAACTGTTCCAAAGACCAAATTGTTTAGTTCCAAAGATGTTTCTAACTTTCTGGAAAACTAAATTGTTCCAAAGACTAAATTGTTCTGTGCCAAAAACTTTCTAATTCTTTAGAAAACACAGAGTCACATTGTGGAGAATATGCAGCAAAAGCAGTTGTCCCAGAGGATCAGCTGGACATGGCAGTAGCGGACATGGTGGAGAATAGTCAATGGAAGTGGGAATCATTTGCTCACCTTCTTCCACTGATCATGGCTTGGCTAGTTTTCCTGCACCTGCGAGGATACCTGATATGGCGATGGAAGGGTGCAGAGAGAACCATCCATTTACATATATACAAATTTAACCATTTTATACAGAAAGAAAACCCCATTTTGTTTAATCTATCGGTGAAATTCCTCACCTTCTCTTTCACTCAAAACCAGCAACAAATAATCTAATGTCACACATTCATATCCAGCCGGCTCGGCTCGGATCAACCATCCATAATCCAAAATTTAATTCAGATTAGATTTTATTTTAAATTATTTTTTATATTATTGACCTAGTCGAATGACTCTGTCAATAAAAGATAGTGATTTAAACAAAAATAATAAACTTAAATTGATCTCGTAAAATTACGAGTTGATACAACGACGACTTAACGACACAAGCTTGGATATACGAACTATACCTGGCTTCTTCACTTTCTTTGTTTTTAGTACTATATATCCAAGTTTTTTTTTTTTGGTTATTTATTTACCTGATGGCATTGTAAAGCAGCAAATTTGATTACACATTGATAGCTGGTGAGTTCCGATTAGGGGTGGTGTTTTTCGCAGGCTCGACTTTCTTCATCATGAAAGAAGGCTTTCCTGACACATCATCCTCTGCATCGTATGTATAAGCAAACCCTCCGTGCCTAGTCAAATCCATGCCTGCCATCTCATCCTCAGCTGAGATCCTCAGCAACCTCAACTTGTGGAGGCCATAGAACAGTGGACCCATTGTAAACGAGACCCACCCTACTATAACCAAGATTTCAATTATCTGGGCCGCCAGCAGGTTCCCACCACCACCCATGAACAGCCCATATGGCCTCCCCGGCTTGTTTGGATACACTTCATTCACATACACCTCCTTCGCAAACAGCCCGGTGAACAGCAACCCCCACATGCCGCATCCGCCGTGCAATTGGGCTGCCTCTAATGGGTCATCGTAGTGTAGTTTTTCTGCGAGCTTATTACACCCAATTAAAACCCAGGCGGCAACGAAACCACATAGGACTGCAGCCCATGGTTCTACCACCGAACACCCTGCGGTGATCGCAGCAAAACCCCCTAATAAGCCGTTACAAACGTCGATCACATTCCAATGGCCAGATAACAATCTCTTCCCAAACAGGGTAGTAAGGGCAGCTGTGCTCCCAGCCAATGTTGTAGTGACAGCTGTCCTTCCCACAGCACTCCATTGACCGTAATACCCTCCAGCACCACCATCATAACTCCTCAAGATTGTCAAGAACGAACCGGGGTTGAACCCATACCACCCGAACCACAGCAAGAATGAACCGAGCACCACTAACGAAGCACTATGACCGCGTAAGGCCACGGACCGACCGTTCTGGTCGAACCGGCCAATCCGGGGGCCTTCAATGAGAGCGCCCCAGAAACCCGCAATACCTCCGACCATGTGAACCACACCTGAACCAGCAAAGTCGATTGCACCCGAACCGAATAAGAGATCGTTATCGGATTTAGCCGGATTGGCCCAACCATCACCGGACCAAAGCCAATGTGAAACAACAGGGTAAACAAAGCCGGTCAAGAAGGAGGAGTATATGAGGTAAGCAACGAATTGGGTTCTCTCAGCAATGGAGCCACTAGTGATGCCAGCAGCAGCTATAGCAAAAGCCCATTGATAGAGGAAGAAACTATAGTCACCTAGAGGAGCAGCTTCTGTGGAGTTCACAGAGGTGGAGAGGAGAGCTAGGTCAGAGGCTGAGCAGGCCATGGCGGAAGTGGAGAGAAGGAGAGAGAGGGAGAGACAGATGTGCCCAGAGGTTATGGAAGAGAGGAGAGCACGGCACCAGAATATATATAGAGGATTTTTCTTTTTTTCCCAAAATTACTGTATAATGTCAATTACATGCACGCTAGATCATACCTAAACTTTGATTGGCAATTTGTTGATCTAAGCATGTAAAACCATGAACTAACTGAAAAAATAATAATTATATTGTCTAGCTCAAAATATCTAAGCCAACTTCGTGAAATTCCTAAGCCTGTGTATGCATAACCAATCCGTCCCTTAATTTAATTTAAATTCTAGGTTAACTGGTTAATTCAAATAAATTAAAAATAACAAATTAAACTGGTTAATTCAAATAAATTAAAAATAATATTATTTAAAATATATTTTAAAAAAAAAATTAAATTAAATTTAATAATTAATTAAATCAAGACAAATTATCTTTTACCTGTTTAGTTTGAAGTCCAATTTAACTTAAGAGTTAAATCTATGAGTCATTTAATTAACCTACTGAGTTAGCCGAATCAAGTGTAATAACTATTTAATACATAAAATTATTTTTTTAAAAAAAACTTATCAGTATTAAAATAGTAAACCACTTGATATATTGTGATAATTGTAATGTCAGCAATGATAGAAACGGCTACATCTCCTCAAAGTCAACAAGAAACATGCAATACAATATGTTTGAGCAGCCTCCTTTCCATACCCAGAGAAGGAAAAAATAAACAAAAAAAAAATCCTAGTTCTTGCGGTTGATATGAAGCTGCTGACATGCATAATGGAGATCCATCTATTGTAGAAATCAAATGCCAAAAATTTGCTGCTCGCGTTTTGTATTGTAACTAGAAGAATCTTTCCCCAACTGGTGTTGTAGTATTTTTGGAGCAAACTTGTCGTCATGGAGACAAGCTAGTTACCTTAATTACTTGATTTTTAAGTATTTATTTGTTTCTCTCCGGACAAGTAGCTAGTGAGAGATGGAGCAGAGACAAGGGAAGGTTTTAAGACAATATTATTGTCTTTGGATAAGGTTTTAAGGTTTTAAATATATTTTTTATTTTATAAAAAATATTTTTAATATTAATGCATCAAAATAATAAAAAATATATTAATTTAAAGTAAAAAATAAAATAATTTTTTTAAAAAAATACTTTCAAAAGACAAAAACAAATAAAATCTTTAATGACATTAAATTTCAAGTGAAAATACCCACTTAAATTTTTGTTACAAAAACTAGTTCTAGAGGTTGACTGGAAAAAGAATTTAGATTAATAAATCAGCACGCGAATCATACTCATACATCAATCTTAACTAGGTAAACTAAGTTTTATAAAGTTAATACCTAATCCTAATACAATATAATTTAAAATATAATTTGGATTGAACCCAAATCATGGATTAAAGGTCATTTAAACAACAATGCTTAGAGTATCAGATCGAAACAACAAAACAGGGCCGAAGCACCGATCTCAGCCTAACAGAGTGTGGGAAATTTTTAAGTGATTCTCTTGGACGGATACATGCATGATCTGCCGAAAGAAGGAGAGCTATGTGGGAATTAAGAAGCTTATGAGTTTTCTCAATATTCTAGGGATGCAATTTTCTATTATTAAAAGAGGGTTGGTTCTTGCGCAGCAGAATGAGTTCATAGAAATGAAAAATCATAGCTGGGGGTTAACCTAGTAGACCTGATAATAAATATACTATATTTTTCCAGCCAACTTCTATTTAAAAGATTCTAAATCCAGATTCATTTTTCTAAGTCAAAGTAGTAGAATATCATGATTTAAGAAGATTCAATGAATATAAAATCATTGCTTGCATAAGATGGGCCATTAATTCATTAAGGGGCATGAAAAAAATTAAGAAATTGAATCATTGAACGCATCTCTCACGTATATTGTTTAGTGTATACTAATGAATTTGGATAGTATCGTGTTTTATGATTTAGTTATTATCCTAATACGTGAAAAATATGTTTATATATATATATATATAAAATTTACTTTAAAAATATTATGGAGATAAATTTATTTTATATCTATACAAATTATATTCTTTGATTTGATTGATTTTCTTACTAGTAGTGCTAATCACCTTTCATTTTGAATTCCTAGTGCTAAATAAATCATGTTTTTCAAAATATTTTGTAAATTGCTTTTTATTTAAAAAAATATTAAATTATTTTTTTAAGATAATTTTAGAAGGTTTTGATGTTCCAATGTTAAACATTCAAAAATCTAGAAAAAAATATTTTAATATATTTTTAATTTAAAATATTTTTAAAAAGCATTTTTACGGTAACAAATAGTCATAGTTCTCAATACTAAATGCATTTCAATTCATTTTGCATTGGATTAGATATCAAATATTTGGATATGTTTTGGATATGTTTTAGATAATTTTAAAAATCTAATATATTGATGTTAAAAATAAAAAAAAATAAAAAATCATTTTAATATTTTTTAATTAAAAAAATATTTTTCAACCATGATACGCAATCACAGTTCACAATACTAGGTGCATCTCAGTAAGTTTTGTGATGGATATCAGTAAGTTTTGCATTGGGCGTCGGGTGATGCAAGCGAAGAACACATAGCTATCAATGACAACGAGGATGAGAAAAACGGGAACCAGAACAATGCAAGGTCAAAAGAAACGAAAAGAACATGGCCTCTCAATGAGGTTGAAGATAGATTAAGCAACAAATTTAGTTAATTAACCCTTCCCTCTTTTAATATATGATCGGCGAGACTGCAGCAGCAGTACGCAAGCGGCTGCCATAACTTCCGGCCACTTAAAAAATACTCCCAACTCAAGGCCATGCCTCATCTGAGAGCGACAGCATGCCTTTTCGTGTGCTGAAGAATCTGGATTTTCAATGATAAACGAGTGCAGAAAGTCTAAAGAATCTGTGAGTTGTTTATACTATGAAAAATTTCTGGTCAGAAGTATTCCAACTATAATCCCAATTATTAAATGAACACGCCTTACCTGGCTGCAAGTTGATTACGGAAACAGTCTGTTCACAAGCTGATGATTTCATAGAGATTATCTATAGCAAGAACCACATTATATTGTTATTATTATAAAGCTAAAATATGTGTGGTTTTCAGTACAGCTGAAGTCACCATTCATCATCACATGAATTATCAGGGATTGGAGCCGTAATTTTTTTTAATGCGGTGATTCTGACTATCAAAATAATAGCATTTTGTTTCAAATAATTCTATATAATAAAAGAAGTTTAAATTATGATTTTTTTTATCTTAAAAATGCGTAGGAAAACAAATTTGAATTCAAAAAGATTTTTTATTTTCGATTCATATGGAGTTTTGAAGTGATTTTTTTGCAGTTTTGAAGGTTATGATTGGTTTAACAAGTTTCATGTGGTGTTTTGAACTATAAATGAGTTTTTAATAAGAAAAAAATAATTATCTAGATTTTCCAGCAACTACAATGATCAAAATCTAAGGAATCAAGATGATGTGTTTTTCAAAATGAATTGAAGTGGATAATATGTTGTTGTTAACATAAAAAAAAAAAAATTAAAGGTTTGCACATATGTGCCTGAGATTCTAAACCCACGCTCGGTGATTGCGCTTAGCCTAGACTCATTTTTTTTCTTTGTTTTTTATAGTTTTGATTTTTTTTTAATGTAAGCTTTTTTTATATTTTTTCTTAAATGAAGTTTGTATTTTACTTCTCAGTGATTTTTTTGTTTATTTTTTTCATTAGTGATGTTTTAGTTATACTGGATATGTTTAATTTTTTTAAGAAGTTAATATTAATCATTTGTAATTTTTTATATTTTTATATATTAAATTTATTTTTAGAGATATTTTTTTATTTTTATAATATTTTTATTATGTGTAACCTTACATAATATGTTTTTTCTGTTTTTATTTTATTCAATAAATTTTATGTTTGTGTTGGTTTCTATTATAAATTTATTTTAATAAACAAATTCATTAAACATAACCAAGTAGATGAAATGTATTGTTAAATTAAATATCTTGATCTTTATTTGTTTATCTGTTTTTTTAATTTTTTTATTCATCATTAATGACATTTTTATTTTAATTTACTACACAATAATTCTTGATTTATTTAATTATATACATGTATAGAATTTTCAATTTACATTTAGCATTTTTATGTAAAAAAGCAAGTTGAAAAATTCTATTTGTTTAATCTCTCTCTCTCTCTCTCTCTCTCTCTCTCTCACACACACACACATCATGTATTGATGCTTTTAACTTGATTCTTATTCATTAGATTTTTTAGTTTTTTTTTTGACTATGTTATAAAAGTTTTATTGTTTTAAATTTCACATTAAAGTTTATAATGTGTTATTTTATTTTTTTTAATTTTAGACCTCGTTTTATTGATTTTTTTTCCTTTTGTTAATGTTTTTATTCTTTTTTATTTTATTATTGAATTTAAAAATTATTATTTCCCTTTAATTTACTTTTATTTTAATTTTAACCCTTATTCTTTTCATTGACTATTATTTTTGTGGCATTTTCTTTATGTAATCATTCAATAATTTATTTTCTAAGAATTAGAATTCATGATCTTTTCATGTATAATGTTTCTAGTCTGATAACTTGGATTACATATTTAAAAAGTTTATAAGAATTAAAATTTTTTTTGTCTTATTTTCTTTCAGCAGATTTGCTTAGGACAATATTTTTTTAAAAAATTATTTTAATTAAAATTCTTTTTGTCTTATTTTCTTTCCGCAGATTTGCTTAGGGTAATATTTTTTTAAAAATTTGTTTTTTGTTGTTTCCTTATTTTTTTATCATATTATCAAATTAATTAAAATTTAAAGGGCAATATTTTAAAAAAAATTGTTTTTTATTATTACCTTATTTTTTTTATCATATTATCAAATTAATTAACATTTAAAATGTTTATCAAATTTCTTTCACTTCTTTAAAAGTATAATCATCTCTTGAACATTGTTTTCCTAGTGAAAAAATATTTATATGACTCGCGGGGTAACCAAACCAAAGAATATAAGAAATTATTGTTTATCCATACTCACTGTAATGTGGATTACATTAATAGTCCATAATATTTTACTTTTTATTTTTTGTTATAATTTTTTTAAATTTTTTAGTTTTATCTTTTAATATTAGGATAATTAGGAATTTAACTTTTTATTTTTTTATTTTTATTTTATCTTTTTATAAGGTTAGTATAGTTTGCTATCTTAGGTAACTTATGTTTGTCCAATTTATGATTAACCTTGTTTGCCTTTTGTTTTTCCAAGTTAAAATAATTTTATTTATTTATTGGTACAAATAATTTTTAATTTACTTAATTAAATAGAAGTGCCAACTTTTCAATTTAAAATTATGATTTTTTTATGTAAAAAATATATTGGAAAAGCTTATATATTTATCTTTTTTTATTGAAAAAAATTATCCAACCCGATTAGTCAAATATAAAGCTTAAAATTTCAGCCAAATCACGAAACTTCTTGCTTGTCTCTCTCAATAAACAAAGAACAATAATTCAAGTTAAGAACGTTAACTCTAGGTCACAATAGGAGAATAGGTTAGCTAACAAGATCTTTTATGATCATCTAGACTAAATACATTTGAGGTAAAATTAAAAGTAGAGGCAAACTTAAAAGTAGGGTTTATTTACTTTTAAAATTAATAATTTGTTTAAAAATATTTTTCAACAAAAATATTTAATGTTAAACATTAATTTATTTAAAATAAATTAGAAGAAGAACTCAAAGAATTCTTAGTTATTTGAATTCTTATTCATAATGTTTTTGTTTGATTGAATTGCAATTTGAATATTCTACCATATACTTTGTATATAAAATAGAGTTTTGTTTTAACTTTATTACAAGTTTAATTATTTTTACTTTGATCTATAAAATTGCATGTAATTTAAACTAAACAATTACTATCTGTAAAATAACCAACAATAAGTTCAATTTAAAAACAAAAAGGAGAAAAAAGTTGTGTTAGGAACCGGACCACCTGCATGGCAAAGATTCATCGCAGAGCAATTCATTTCAAGCAGAATTTTAATGTGTTCGAAATGAAATCATGGGATGCTGGAGTTTTGAGACATCAGCATGCAAGGGAATTGAGTACGTGCATGCATGTTTCAGATGAATTCTGTTTCTCTCTGTGAGATTCATGGCACTTCTGATGTAAATAGCAATGTCAGGTCCATGAAAGCAGACTACAGTAAGTTTATAGTTCATTGCTGCTACTCCATGCACGCCTCGATTTCAACAGCTGCCAACGTATTTCCTGTCATTTTTCCGGATGTCCTTTATCATATGCATTATTCTAAGCAGTAGCCAGCTAATTGCCTCATCTATTAGCATAACAATTTCCTTAACCATCATTGAAGTTCATAATCAATGTCAAAAGAGAAATAGAAATTCTAGAAATTTAACTGGTCATTTTCAATTCATCTTATAGACGTGTCCTCAAGCAAGCTCATCTATTCACCAGATACTAATGTATTGAACCAGGAAATTTGCTGTAGTCGGCATCAATTAGGGGGGAAATTCAGGGTCTGATGCTGGCTCAAGAGCACATAAAATGCTTTAATCCGTAAAAGAAAGAAAGAAAGAAAGAAAGAAAAACCCTCTCATGGCCTTGCCAATAGCTGGCAAGAACCTGGTGCTGGAGGGGTGAAAATTATTGCAAACCAATTGTCAGCCAATAGCTAATGATCGAGTCTGTGCAAAACGTAGAACTAGTGGTAAATTCTGTAAATGGATAAAAAAATTCCGGTACAAGTTCTACATCCTAATCATCTGTGCCTCTGACTTTTGGTTGATCAGAATTTTTCATTATTTTTTAAGCCTAAATTCATTACCAAAACACCTTGTTCAGGGAGAAAAAAAAGAAACAGTGAGAGACCCACTATTACAAGTATAAATATAAAAGGAAGGTATGCACTTATATATATTGGCTGTACAACTATAACGTAAATCTGCATACAAGAAGTCTTGGGAACTTTGCTTTACAAAACATAAGGCACAATGCAGACAGCAGAACTTTTAGCTCATATGACCGTGTACACTTTCAGAGGTAGGTCAAAAATAAAGAAAGAATTAGGCAATTATGACATCATACTTGAGTAGTTCTGTGCTTCCATTGTTAGACAAAATACCAAAACCTTCATGTCATCACTTGTAGTGGAAGTGGGCTGAAAGCTCAATTTTCCTTCGACTTAACTTGTCTTGCCAGAAAGAAAAGCCCCACAGTGGTACAAGCAGACAGCAAGGTTGATGAGTAGCAAAGGGCAAGCAGAGTTCCTCTAAGAGACTGCATCCAGAAAATTTCAGGTTTTAGCACGCCTTAATTGTCAATGGGTTATAAGAGGAACAGAGGCAATAAGAATCTATTTTGCATTTTTCCAGAACCTTAGCCAGCAGTAAAGCATTGCCATTTGCATACTCCAATGAACTCTCTGGACTGCTTTGAATGCCTTGAGCTAGTTCCCATGAAAGAATCCTACACTTCAAAATTGGGTGTTTTCTCCTCTTTGTTGTGAAATAAAACGTTGCAAAAGGTAACTGACAGTTTAAATGGAATATTTACCCAAACACAAGTCCAATGACAGCCCCAATATTAGCTTTCACGGGTGTTATTTCAATCTGTAGGTCTCCAAACTGCGGATGAGATTCACATTTGTTTGTTATACATTTCATTTATAATGCGTTTCTTTGAGGAAATATTCCATTAAACAGGGAGTTATCAGCTACCTTCAGGACTCTTGTTTCTTTCTTCAGTTCTTCGTCAGTTGCTGTTGATATTGAACTTGCGGAAAGCAGCTTTCCTGTTGTGATCATTGTTTTTGCAATCTATAATGGTTGAGTGGTGTTAATAAATTGCATTCCTACAGAAACACAATCTCTAGTGGGACTAAGATCCCGCGTAAAGGGAAATGACCGTTTTGATGAACTCGCTAAATATAAATTATGAACATGATATAAGGTAAGCTACAATTTGCATAAATTACATTCCTAGTTCTTTCAACAAAGCTTTCCAGCAGCAATTAAAACAGTTGCTATTTTACTTTTGTCAAGAGACTGCAAAAGGGTAAGAAATTGATCTCAGAAGAGTAATTTCCAAGGCGAAAGCATGTCCTAAACAGACTAATTTGCATAGCCTAGATACAATGATACCTGGAATCTTCAACTCAAAGCAGCACAAGAAGGGCAACCAAAAATGGAGTCTGTGAACCTTGGCAATTGTGCCGAGATACAGAAATCCTTCACACTTTTATTCAAATCAGAAAAAGAGATGCATATAGTTTGAATGGACAAACTACAAGACATGTCCAAACAATCATAATCTGGCAAAGAAGCAACGAAATAACTGCTAGTGATTGTGTCAACAGGGTTTCAAGTTGACATCTTGGCACGCTCCACTCTTGAGGAAAACAGTGCTTTGAATTTAAAGTTTGAATACGAAATTCAGAAGGATAATTGAAACCAATGTAAGTTAAAAACAAAATACAAATTTAGCACAACTAATATTGCAGTTGATTTTTATCCCACATGCTGTATCCTCCACAAAAAGGTTTTGAATGATACATTTTGAGTTAAATAATATAAATAACAATATTGAAAGCACAAGATTAGCTTTGAAGTTAGATGAAGTACCTTTTGCAGTTCACCCTGACCATACTGTCCCATGGACTGGAACCTCCTTCCAGCAGATACTAAACGTTTGCCAAATGCTAAAGCCAGTATAAAAAAAAGAGCAAAAGCTTCAGATTCAGAACATACTCTTAAACCATTCATCCAATGTCAGTTATGAATGCTCCTATTCTTGCCTGATTTAGCATTGTTTGTTAAAGAGCTCTCCAGCACAGGCAACTTGCTCGCTAAAGTTCGGGAAGTTGATGTGTCAGCCAGCTCCCATGCTCGAGAGAGATTTAACAAGATTTCTCCCAGCTCTCTACCGCACTAAAAAGTTACCGCCAAAAGCACTCTCAGCAAAAAAATGCTTTTCATTGTAGTCAGCAACAGTACAGATATAGACAAACATAGAGGACCCCTAAAATGAGAAATAGTTGAAAGCCAACTGGTCACTTATACCTGCAGTTCTTGTTGCAACAACTTGGTACAGCTTAATTATGTACTCATAATGGGTTTATATATATATATATTCTTTAAGCTCAAAGGCATAGTTGCCTGGAGTCCTGCCATTTGGTCTACTGTACTTCTCCTTTGTGTAATAAAAAAAGTGGAGCACGAAAACAATCAATTAAGAATCTGGTTTTCATGTGAACTGCCATTCTCGTATGAAGTGTCTTGTTCTTAACCTTGTGGATAGAGGCATACAGAAAGACTACCATTGCTAGGTTAATGATGCTTAGAAAAAACAGCAATGTGCCAACATCAATGCTTCAAAGGCCAGTGAAAAGTCAAGTTTAATAAACCGTAACTTTCCAATTTCCCAGCAAACAAAAATCATTAATTCCCAACACTTCATACAATGAAAACGCAATAAAAACATCCCTTCGGCGGCATGCAATAAAATTGGAGCAATACAGAGAATCTTAGCAAGGATGACATGCACAAAAAGATGATAAAAACAGAACCTTTTGTTGGATCATTTATTAGAATCAAGGCAACAACCAAGAACGACTAACCTCATCAAGAACCGGTCCATTCGAAAGATCAAAAGCTGCATCATTTAACTACAAACACAAAAATAGCACAAACATAAATTCTCTCAATTGACATAGGCAGCAACCCCTAACAATAACTACAACTAACTAAATACATCACAGAAGTAGCCTTGAAACGAAACCCAACAAGAAGCAAAACACAAATTGAACTCACATCTAATCTAAGATCACTCGGTAATTGTTGGAAATAATCTGGTGGAAGATCAAAGCAATCCTGCAACCCCATATGACAAAAACACAACAAAAATCACTATAACAAATTGCAATTCCAGAAAATGTATAACATGATGGTACATACGAATATGTATATATATGTTTGTACGTGGGTGCTTACCGAGAGCTCTTGAAGGAGGGTTTGAGGAGAAGGGTCAAGAGATTGAGGAGAGTCTGAGGACTCTGTGAGAGCAAAAGATGGGATTTTGAGAGGTTTTGAAAGGACAGTTTTTTTGGGTCTTTTAAGAGAGGTTAGAGAAGAGCTATGGAGTTGATTTTGAAGAAAGAGAAGTGTAGAAGAGGAAGAAGTGAGAGTTCGCAGAGGTTGAAGGAGAAGGAGAAGAGAAGACATTTGTGGTTCAGTTTCAGTTCCGTTAAATGTGTCAGCAACTGGAGTTCTGAATCCTGATACGTAGAAGTAGTTTAGTACTTTCGTGTGTTTTGAAAGAAAAGAAGAATATTTGGGGTATCAAATTCTTGATATTTTTGAGGTTTTCGGACTCTTATGTAATGGGACCCAAGAACATGCTGGATAAGGTGGCTTTGCTTCTTGTTTTCTTGCCGGATTTACAATTTAATCCTAACTCTACGAATTGGATGTAATTTAGATAGAAATATATTTTTTTAGACTAAATAGATAATGAATAAAGTATAAATATTGTTACATTCCATTTAAAATTCTTTAAATTTAACCTGAAATATATATTTATATTATATAAATATATTTATAGAATATTTAGATTTTTTAATACAATATAATATATAAATAAAATCATTCACATAATTAATTATTTCATTTCCAATAAAATTTCTCAACAATACCCACTAATCGGTATCAAATATTTTTCTGTTAATGGCATAATTACCTGCAAGTATAACTTTTTAAAATCAGTTCAATATTTTAATAAGTTTTAAAAATTTACCTACCAAAATCAAAATTATATATCCATGTTAATTGTGGAAATTTTCTAATTTAATATGTATTTTTAGAATATAACATCATTTATGTTTTTATATTTAAGTTTATATAAATTTTATATATAAATATATTTAGATCTGCTAATTACCGAACCTCTATTATATATTATTATCAGAAATTTTGACAATTAATCATTATGTTTTGTAAAGCTGTCTGGAGAATTATAATTAACACCACTTGGAAAGGTGCCGGACGGGTAGTGAATGGCTCGTTTAGTAGACGGCAAGCGAGCAGCAAGCACCAACTGTTCCTATCAAAATGAAAAGCAGAAACCGGAGCTTGAAGAAGCGAGCCCACAGGTTCTGCCCGGTCTTAATACTTACGCGGAGTTTCATTATCTCAGGCAGTATCATTTTATGTGGATAATCAAAACTCTGCCACAAAACAGGCTCTGCAGGTTTCCCATCAGAATCGACCTGTCGAATGTCAAGGTTTCCTAAGTCAAGCGGGGTGGCGGTAATGTTGTCGCTTGAGCTTTTTGGTGATTCAACATTTGAGTTTATAGCTATTGGTGGGCCTCCTTGATATGTGATCTTCAGTTCGCCGTCATTACCTGTGGTTAATGCACCAGAGGAATCCGGAACTGGGATGTCTCGGTTGGCCGCCCATGCTGAGTAAACTGGTATATGTTCAAACCGGATTCCTAGGTACCGGCCACCAGCGCTGTACCGATCCCAACCTGAAGACCCTTCCTGCAGAAATTAGCTGCTCGTGGTGC
Organism: Populus euphratica; assembly: GCF_000495115.2. NCBI lineage: Eukaryota > Viridiplantae > Streptophyta > Magnoliopsida > Malpighiales > Salicaceae > Populus > Populus euphratica. Next base: position 1,097,305 of record NW_011499910.1, read on the forward strand.
CGGAGCAGCTGGCCTTGTTTGAGAGTATCATTTTGTGCATAAGCAACATAGTTTGGACTTAAGCAAGAGGCGATGAGGAGGATGAAGATCGCACAAGCCATTAGCAAAGTTTGTAACAGAAGGGATTTGTAACGTGTCGGTTCTGTGTAGAGTACATCTTCCTGGATGTTCTTATAAGCAAAAGTTCTTGAAGCAGGAAAGACTTGTTGGGCAATGTCTTCGTTTTTTTCCTTTGAATCCCTGAGGAGATAAATCAGATGTGTGTAAGTTCATGGGCGGTGGACCTCACCGTCCTACAGCTGATTTTTCTTGCATCGTTAATAATTTCTAATAAGAAGGTCTGAAGAATTTTATTCATTTGAATCTTCTTCATCTAAAATATGAGACAGGCAAGTGACTGGCCATTCGATTATAGAAGGCAGTCGGCAGGAGGACACAGAGGAATGCTATCAATAAATTAGTACAAGAGCTCATGATTGCTCCTTCAATAGTTGTGTATCATTATTCCCCGAATTTATGCCTTTTTTTTATTAATGTAATTTTCCAATTAATTTATATATATCTTAATTAATTTTATAGATTTTAAAATTAAAACTTATATAAATTTTATATAATTTTAAAATTTTTAAAACTCGAATTAATAATATTTAATAAATAAATTTTAAGATTTTATATTTAACTTTATTACTTATGATGTGATGTGATATAATAAATGATATTTTTTAATTTAAAATATATTAAAATAATTTTATATTTTATATTTATATGATAACAAGATTAAAATATTCTAATAAGAAATAAATAAGAATAAACTATTAAACTCTATTTCTAATTAATATAATATTAAATAATAAAATTTTAAAATAAATTATTTTAAAAAAATAATTCATTTAACTTGAGTTGATGTATTAAATATTATTGTATAATTATGAAAATAAATAAACTAATAAAAATTAAATAAAACAAATCTTAAAATTCAACTCTTAATTTATTTAATATTAAAAAATAAAATTAAAAAAATAAAAAATAAATCAACTTAATTCCTCCAACCTATGAAAGTAAAATTAATCAATAGTAACCATCTAGGTGGTGGCCAAGTGGTAAGGACTTGGGATCAAAGGGTTTGCTCTTTCTGTGGTCTCAGGTTCGAGTTCTTGGTTG
>NW_011499910.1:1098638-1102359 GCF_000495115.2 Populus euphratica
AATAACGGCCGAAGCCCCGATATGAACTAACTCACAGACAGCGAAGTTTCTACACTCTCCTTCCTCCCTGTTTACAGCCCTCCAGCAAGCAGCAGCAGCAGCACTTGATTATTTTCATCATTTCTAGTGCTAATGCCGGAGGATATTTCCACCGACCGCCCTCTCTTTGGCGGTGCTATTTCCAGCACCTTCCCTGTCAGATTCCAGGTCAGCTCATTACTATTGTTATTATTATTTTTGTTTATGCCATTGATTTACGAAAAAAACTGTTTTTATGTTGCAGGATGTTAGCAATATTCGACAAGTTCCAGACCATCAAGAAGTATTCGCGGAACCAAGTCGAGATGAAAGCTTGGTTTTCGAGCTACTAGATTTGAAGCCTGATATCAACGACAATGGAAGCGCCGTTTGGTTTCTACAAGACCTCGCGAATGAGCAAGAGGCTCAAGGGTTTACTCTGGTTCACCAGTCAGGGGTGGTTGAGGTTCCCATTGGGGATTCTTCAGCTCTTGTTACAACAGCGATTGGGCAGATGGGGATTTCCAAAGGACGACAAGGAAGGGAAGCCCAGAATGTTGTGCGGGTTTATCTGGCCAATCTTAGACTTAAGAATGCTGGGACTGATGTTCTCGTTGTGGCTCATGAGCCCATTTTGATTAGCCCTTTGAGTGAAAGTGCTTCCGCTGTTGGCCCCGGGTTACTTCCTGCCGCGCAGTCTGGGTTCTTGCCCATGTCTGAGGTTTTTAAGGTCGCTGTTTCTAGTTTCAAAGTCAATGACTGGTCCCTATTTGGTGGTTCTGGTAATTGACGCATAGGGAAGATATAGTTTTGGTACGTTTTTCAATATTTGGTTATTTGGACTCGTTTAGTCGCTTTCTAAGTAACTTCAATTTGATGAGATTAAATCAAATGCTAGTGTGTAAATTATTATGTGCAAATTTTTCTGAAGTAACCCTAAAGTCATTGCGAATGATACCCATGTCTCTCTTGTATTCACTCCAGAGTCCAGTCAAGGGAAGGCCAAAGTCTATTTGAAGGTATGAAACTGGCCTTTTCGATCGATGCTTTTAGAACACTAATTTGGGCCACTTGTTCTTTTGTCATGCCTTGATACCTCCTGCTCCAAAATGGGTTACTAATAGCAGTTTTGTTTTCTGAACACAAGATAAAACAATGATAGCTGCATAATGGCATAGAGACGGCAATGTTGATTTATGATTCTGTTTTGTGACATGCCCGCATCAGATTTCATGAATATAATGCATTTGGTTTTGTTTTATTCCCTGCTCATCCAACATATACGTTGATCTGTGGAGTACTTCCTCTGTTGTATGTCCATTGGGTCTATGAAAAGTGAACTGAATGATGCACAGAGTAGAAAACGAAAGAAGGCCACGGCTCATGAAAGCAGCCTGCCCCGTCACCAGCACCCTTATCCCCAGTGCATAAAATGGATTGTTTTAGATTTTGCATATCTGAATTTAGGAATTGGTTTAAATGCTGCAGTTGTGTTTTTCTCTCTTTGATGAACTTGCTCCAGATAATACTGTTTGATGCATGCAAGTTGTAAGCCGGTGATATTGATTCCCGTTGTCCTCTCCTGCCAAGTTGTGTCGTATGATCTTACTTGTTTCTGAGACTTATGGAACAAGCATGTATTGCAGTTTATGCGATAGATATGCTGGAGATTCTGCTATAGCTGCAGTGACTTTTGAATATTATACCTGCACCATTTCGAAACAGCCTGTAAAGTATCAAAGCATCAAACCATTCATGTATGAAGTACAATGTTCCTGTTGCTCATCTGAGGCGGATTATTCCCGATGGACCATAACATGCTCGATGGCATATATAGTTACGATTGTGCTGGTGGGGCATTATCAAGTTTTTTCTTCTGGATATTTACAAACAATTGGTTATTTTTCTTGGCCACCCACGGGTAGTTTCTTACTGTGTAGGACTAGTTATACCAATAGCAACAAAAGTTAACAATCCAAGGACAAGACTTGAGATAGAACTTGGATTTTTTTAAAAAAAACGGCATGGTTTGCATAAAATTCCAGAGAATGATACTGTTTGTAAAGTATTAGGAGAATTAGATAGTTTAACATGATTATTATTCTGAAGAATAATTTTAAATAAAATTGCCATTTTGAATCATGGTTTTAATCATCATGAATCTTCAAAGTGTAGATTTGATGTATGGTATAATGTATTATTGTGGTAGATACATTTATGTTATGTTATTTTTTTAATTATGAGTTTTTCTTATTATTATTACTTTAATTATGATTTTAAGTCATTAATTTACAAGTGAATATATGGGTATTATGTACAATTGTTTAAAATTTCAAATATGCCATTTACATGTAAAAAAATACACATTGTTATGTTTCATTATTTTTATTATTAATTATCTTTATAATTAACAAATAAAAATAATACTTTGCTCATATGATGGCTACTGGAGGCTTACATAGTCGTTAACTTCAGGGCCCGTGGGATTAGTCGTGGTATGCGCAAGCTGGCCCGGACACCCACGTTAATCTAAAAAAAAATACTTAAAAATAACATGCATTAATTTAACATTATAATTAACAAAAAAAAATTAAAATATCACACTCTAAATTTGTTTTATGTTAAATATGAGGTTGAGTTTAGGGTAAAATCATATTATATGTATTACAACACCAAAGTTGCCAGCCTCTGTTTCAAAACTGAAGTTTCTACCTTTCTCCCCTCTCTGTTTTCCCATCACAAACAGAAGTTAGATTCCTGCCTTTTCATTGATGGAATCACGAGCAAGGTCCTGACTGGAAAATCATCAATGAAACACGTGAGAGATGGGCTGCACACCTGGCAATTAACAAGACACTATGCAGACCCTCCTCTTCAATCACTGTCCTCTTCCGTTCTACCTGGCACCCGGCTTGCTTGATTGTCTGTAAAAATCCTGTCATTGCAAGCTGCTCTCCATGCAAGTGAAACGGTTCCCTCTTTGGTTGTTTCTGTCTCTTTTTGGACAAGAACAAGTATCCAATACCTTGTGGCAGTGGCAGAGGATGGCAACCAAGAAGGAAAAGCTTCAGTTTCCACCACAGACTCAACCACAACAGCCAGGCAAAGAATATCCCATGCACCCACTTCCGCAACACATCAACCCTGACTACAAGCCCTCTAACAAGCTTCAAGTTCACCATTGTTCTGCACTTCAGTTTTTCTGTTTACTTATCGTTTTCCAATCGGAACAGTAGATGAAAGACCTACTATATATTCAATTTCGTGGTAGGGAAAGGTTACTCTGTTTGTTAGGTTGGTTGTCATTTCATGTAAGACACTAACCATTGACCATTGACTATTGGTAGCCACCATTGTTGAATGAGCTAGAGTTGGTGGCCACCAATATTGACAACAAAGCAAGAAGAGCTTCCATGAATGCCTATAAATAGAGGCATATGTGAGAGAGCAAAAATGAGAGAAAAAAAGAGCCAAAAATATGAGAAATGTAGGAGAGAGTGGGCTGCCATTGCAGCACTAAAAAGAGAGAAATAGAGTGAGGTTAAGAGTTGTGAAAGAGGGGATGATTCCTCCTCTATTGTTGTAAATCTTGTACTCTCCCTACATCGGGACCCACTGCCACGTCACCAACAGCGAGCCGAGCCGAGCTGAGTTAGAGCCGAGCCAAGCCACGAGCCAAGGGACAGGATTCTGGGTGGCGGGG
>NW_011499910.1:1103279-1110301 GCF_000495115.2 Populus euphratica
TTATTCCCTGCTCATCCAACATATACGTTGATCTGTGGAGGACTTCCTCTGTTGTATGTCCATTGGGTCTATGAAAAGTGAACTGAATGATGCACAGAGTAGAAAACGAAAGAAGGCCACGGCTCATGAAAGCAGCCTGCCCCGTCACCAGCACCCTTATCCCCAGTGCATAAAATGATTTTGCTTAGATTGTTTTAGATTTTGCATATTTGAATTTAGGAATTGGTTTAAATGCTGCAGTTGTGTTTTTCTCTCTTTGATGAACTTGCTCCAGATAATACTGTTTGATGCATGCAAGTTGTAAGCCGGTGATATTGATTCCCGTTGTCCTCTCCTGCCAAGTTGTGTCGTATGATCTTACTTGTTTCTGAGACTTATGGAACAAGCATGTATTGCAGTTTATGCGATAGATATGCTGGAGATTCTGCTATAGCTGCAGTGACTTTTGAATATTATACCTGCACCATTTCGAAACAGCCTGTAAAGTATCAAAGCATCAAACCAATCATGTATGAAGTACAATGTTCCTGTTGCTCATCTGAGGCGGATTATTCCCGATGGACCATAACATGCTCGATGGCATATATAGTTACGATTGTGCTGGTGGGGCATTATCAAGTTTTTTCTTCTGGATATTTACAAACAATTGGTTATTTCTCTTGGCCACCCACGGGTAGTTTCTTACCGTGTAGGGCTAGTTATACCATTTGCTCCAAAAGTTAAGAATCAAGGACAAGACTTAAGATAGAACTTGGATTTTTTTTGAAAAATGACATGGTTTGCATAAAATTTCAGAGAATGATACTGTTTGAAAAGTATTAGGAGAATGAGATAGTTTAACATGATTGTTATTCTGAATCACAATTTTAAATAAAATTACCATTTTGAATCATGGTTTTAATCATCATGAATCTTCAAAGTCTAGATTTGATGTATGGTATAATGTATCATTGTCGTCGAAGATATAAATAGATTCAAATGTATTATTATGTTGTGTTATTTTTTTAATTACGAGTTTTTCTTATTATTATTACTTTAATTATGATTTTAAGTCATTAATTTACAAGTGAATATATGGGTATTATGTACAATTGTTTAAAATTTCAAATATGCCATTTACATGTAAAAAAATACACATTGTTATGTTTCATTATTTTTATTATTAATTATCTTTATAATTAACAAATAAAAATAATACTTAAAAATAACATGCATTAATTTAAAATTATAATTAACAAAAAAAATTAAAATATCACACTCTAAATTTGTTTTATGTTAAATATGAGGTTGAGTTTAGGGTAAAATCATATTATATGTATTACAACACCAAAGTTGCCAGCCTCTGTTTCAAAACTGAAGTTTCTACCTTTCTCCCCTCTCTGTTTTCGCATCACAAACAGAAGCCAGATTCCTGCTTTTTCATCGATGGAATCACGAGCAACGTCCTGACAGGAAAATCGTCAATGAAACACGTGCGAGATGGGCTGCACACCTGGCAATTAACAAGACACTTGGCAGACCCTCCTCTTCAATCACTGTCCTCTTCTGTTCTACCTGGCACCTGGCTTGCTTGATAGTCTGTAAAAATCCTTTCATTGCAAGCTGCTCTCCATCGAGTGAAACGGTTCCCTCTTTGGTTGTTTATGTCTCTTTTTGGACAAGAACAGGTATCCAATACCTTGTGGCAGTGGCAGAGGATGGCAACCAAGAAGGAAAAGCTCAACCACAACAGCCAGTCGAAGAATATGCCATGCACCCACTTCCACAATACATCAACCCTGACTACAAGCCCTCTAACTAGCTTCAAGCTCACAATTGTTCTGCACTTCAGTTTTTCTGTTTGCTTATCGTTTTCCAATCGGAACAGTAGATGAAAGACCTACTATATATTCAACTTCGTGGCAGGGAAAGGCTGCTCTGTTTGCTATCATTTTGCACTAGAGGGGCCTTTACATATGTTGAAGGCATAGAGGATAGAGATAAGGTTGACTCCCTGAAGCTGATACTTGGGGCAATACCTTCAGACGTTAGCATCGAAGATAATTGCAAGGGTGTTGTTGATCATGTAGCGCGCGAATATGGGTGGATAGATATTCTGGTGAACAATGCAGCTGTACAACATTATATTACAACACTGGTAGAGGTCACCGAGGCTTGGCTTGAGAGGATGTTTAGAACCAACATCTTTGGTTACTTCTTCCTGACCAAGTAAGAGAGAAAAACTGCGGAAACAATTTGCCTATTGCTTTGATCTTTTTGTTTCTAATTGGTATAAAGGCATTGTTTGAAGCATATGAAAGCAGGAAGTTGTGTTATCAACACAACATCTCTTGCTGCCTATGGAGGAAGTGCAGAGTTGCTGGACTACAGTTCAACTGAGGGTGCCACTGTATCTTCTATGCTTATTTATTTGTTTGTTTGTTTCTAAGGTTATTTATAGATTGTGGATCTTGTTTACATTGCAGGTGATGTTATTGCGTCAATGCTTGATATTGCTTGCTGCTCTTTTGGCTCGCCATGGAAGTATGGTTTATTGCAGAGATGACTGGTGAATTGCGCTTGGCAAATTACTAGGAATGAGGTTGTAAATTAGATTTTCCCTTCTGTTTACAAATCTAACGAATTTGCACAAAACTAAAATAAATACTAATCTAGAGGTTGGTTTGCTTTGATCTTTCTTGTATTTTCAAATGATCCTTCCTTTGTCTTCTTGCCATCTTTCTTTTATTTTCGAGTGAGAATTATTAGTTGCATGGTAAAAAATTTTTTTATCCAGTTTGAAATCTTTGAATCTCTACAATCATATAAAGATGATAATATTGTTTCATCCAATTGTCTCGTATTTTTTATATAATTTAATCTTTATTATTATATCTACATATTTTTTATTTTTTAATATTGAACAACAGTTTTTGAATAGGTTCTCTTTTTATTCTCTGTTTAGGAGCGCGGTCTAAACATAAATTGGTTAAAATTTATTTATTTTTTGTTTAAAATTTTTATATATATTTTTTCATTGTTTTAATTTATTTACATTAAAAATAAATATTAAAAATAAAAAGATATTATTTTAATTTATTTATGAGTAAAATACACTTAGAAAAACAACCATCACCAAATAACTCTTTAAAAAAAAATGAAAACTTAATAACATGAAAGATTAATCATAACTATAGATACAATCAAATCTTTAATGACATAGAGTAAACAAAATCAATATTGATGGATCAACCCTATGTGCTTAAAAGGCCATGATTAGAAGGATTGGAGATAAAGTGGAGACTTTACATCCCTAGGCTCAACTACGTGTTGAGTCCAAACGTTGTAGGTTTCATAAAATATCAGACCCAACTCTATTAAACTTGACCATGTGCTTAGCTTAAACTCTTGTGAGTCAAGGAAGATACCAAACTCAACTCCACTAGGCTTGATGACATATTGAGTTCAAGCATTTGTAGGCCTGACAAGATATCAAACCTAACTCTATAGGACCTAGCAACATACCGAGCCTAAGTACTTGTGGGTCTAATAAGATGATGGACTCAACTCTATTGGGCTCAGCTACACGTTGAGCTTAAGTGCCAATAAGTTTTATGAGATATCATATTGAACTTTATTAGGTCTAGCTATATGTTGAGCTCAAACGCTTATAAAACTTATAAGATATCAAACCCAACACTATTAGGCTCAACTAAGTACTTAGCCTAAATACTTGTGGGTTTGGTAAGATGTTATACTCAATTCTCTTGAGCTCAACTATGTGTTAAGCCTATATATATCTGAACCTGAGAGGTGTCAAGACTGAACATCCTTAGGGTTTAAAATCATTCAAGATCCAAAGATATAATCAATGATCTTTATTGACCTTATGTGAGGGTCGTAAGGCTATCCTTAAAACCCTTAACTCGAAATGTTGAAAACTTAAGGTAATGATTTCCCTACACCCCTGAGTGTATAAAAGTTCTTTAAGATATTTAAATCAACATAAATGTTACAAAATAGTTATTTTTATTCATATTAATACTGTGTAGAAATATGGTTTAAAAAGTATATTATAGCTCATGTATTTGTCTGTCAGAACTAATGATGTGAACATATAATTTTCATTAATATTAATATAGTGTAAGAGATATTTTCATCACGTTAATGTTAATTTAAAACATTTCTTTCTTGTTAAGATGTTCAAGAGAAAAAGACTTTTGACCATTTGAAAAAAAGAACATGGTTTTTAATACAAAAGCTATAAATACCCTTCAATCTACCTAGGTAAATTATTCATAATCTTTATTCTTAAAACATTTATCACAAAAGACTAAGAACAAACATTTTAGCATTTAGAGTTAAATGTTTATTTCTTCATTTATTACAATCACTTGTTATAAAGCCATTGACGTAATTATTAGAGGGTTTCAAAACTTTATAAAATGATTGTTTTGCACGAGCTGAGACCTCAACCACCAATCCTTTACTCTTCTAGTTTCTAAGAATGAAATATTGATATGAATGTATGATCATCATCTACTATCTAAACACTATAATCCTATTTTTTATCATATTAGATTTTCAAATATTTATATAAAGTATGGAAAGATAAAAAGATATTAGATTGTCATAACTTTATCTTTTTTAAGGCCAATTAATTTTCTAACACTCTTTTTATGAGTGGAATGATTTTTTTAAATATAAAAAAAAATATTAAGAACTTAGAGACTTTTTGGTAAAGTCATTAAAGTTGGGCATACAGATAAATTTTGAAATATCTAAACCCAACTCCTTGTATAACACAAATTTCTAATTAAACCATATATGAGTTGAAATAATATGAATTAATTGATTTTATAGATTCAAATACAACTCAAATGAGTAATAAAAGTATAACATAGTTTATAGGAAAACATTAAGATGAAATTTTTTTTCTTTTAAGCATTATGACAACAATATACTAGATGGCCTTGGTTACCCTGCAACTCTGTTCATAGACTCAACTAGCTTTAATAAATTTGTTTTTTAAAATAAATTTAACTTAATTATATTATAAAAAATAAATGCTTGTAATTTTGAGCATTAACCCTATACAAAGCAGAAAAATAAAAATCACTTATAAAGTCTATTTCTCAACCAATTCAATATTGAATAATAAAACAAAAAAATAAAATATTTTTTTATTTATTATCAATATTAATTAAAATACCAAATTGCCCTTAAGATTAGGATTAAGCACCTGAATTTAAAAAAGAACCCCACACAAATTAAGTGTTGTTTTGCTTTTAGGGGTATTTTAGCAATTTAACTTTTGATAAAAAAAGGATGTAAAAAGACAAAAGTAACCTCGATCAATTAAAAAATTGTTAATCCATAATAATTGAAAGAGAGAGTGTGAAAGACTTTGTAGGAAAAAACGATAAATTTACTATTTTAATTCATAACAAATCATCCAGGTGAATCTTCTAAACTTATATTGATATTCTAAATTTTTAAATTTCATTAAGAAGTTCAATTATCAATTAATTTAATATTAAAAAATTAAATTAAAACAAATGAGCATTGAATATGAAAAAAAGAGAGGATGAAATTGAAAAATAAAATAAAAAAATAAATATTTTAAATAAAAAAATCAAAAGAATAGAAACTGAATTTAACAAATTAAATACTTGAAGGAGAATGAACTTGAAAACAAAATCAAATTTAAGAAATCAATTAAAAAATATAAAAAAGGATAAAATAAAAAAAATAACTTAAAAAATTAATTTGTAAATTTGAAGGGTCATGCATGTATTTCTAAAACAAAAAAAAGAAAAAAAAATTATTAGTATCGCATCGGAGTTCTGTTGAACACTCGCACTGCATAAATAGAAAAAAAAGATTGGGATGAATCAAATAGATTGGAGAAGATATTTTTTATCACTACAGCCAACCGCCCTTGAGCAGTTATTTATAAAAACATCACACTGCCTTTAGAGACCAAAAACATATTAAAAAAACAAAGATATAAAATGATGACTAAATCCCTGTAGTCAAGCTTTTCAAAATTTAATTACAATGGCAAAATGAGTCATCATATTGTAGCAAAAAAAATAAATACACACATATATATATATATATATATATATATATATGTATGATTTTATGGCGAATCAAAATAATTTTACAATATAAAAAAATCATGAAAAGACCTAAACAATTCTAGAATGTCAAATGAATCAAGTGAAAAGATCATTGTAGGCCTTTGAAGACAGTTTTTTGTTTTTTTGTTTTTAGTTCAAAATTAAATTATATACAGTAAATCAAGGCATGTATACAATATTTTTCTTATATATTTTAGTTTTTTTTAATTAATTTGTTAAAAAAAATACTAGGGTAGCTATCAAATTTACATTATCCAACTTAATTCAACCCGTTAAAATTGGTTAATGTATATATTATAAATAATAAAAACTTAATAAATAAATATCATGAGTGAAGATGTTTAAAACTCCCTCAACTCAATTCAATCTATATAACTTATTTAATAAAAATAATGATAAAAAATCCTTAATATAAATAACATTTTTTCAGTGGCTAGCAAAAAATACTAATAAGAAAATAGAGAAGTCTGATGTGTTTTATAAACATGAGATTGTAGGTATTAATTTTTTTTTCACATAGTTATTTTTTTTTCTATCACTAGATTGATTTTATTTTCTTGTTATGGAAATTGCATACAAAAGTTTTGGGGGTCTCGCAAATATTTTAAATGTATTAAATCAAGTAATTTATTCAATTATTTATTTTTTAAAATATATATTTTTAAATAAAAAAATTCATATGCCTAGATTTTTATAACATCCACAAAACATTATTCTGACTTATTTAAATTTTAAAAAATTAAATGTATTGAGTTAATCATTTATAAAATATCAAAACTTAGTTTTGTTAGAATTATAAACTTAAACTTTACTTGATTATAGATATGAGATTATAGTATTTTTGGTTTAAAAATATATTAAAATAATATTTTTTTTATTTTTTTAAAAAATATTTTT
>NW_011499910.1:1114308-1117000 GCF_000495115.2 Populus euphratica
TGTGTCGATGTGTGCTTGCCGTTGGCCCTTGAGTTCACCACCTCGCCGCCCCATTCCACCATGGTGGCATGCTTTGCTAGGTGTGTAAATAGCTCAGCTGGCCAGTATCCTACTAGGGTGTTGTCACCAAAACTCATCCACCAATTACCTAGCTTTGGATCCTAATTCCCAAAAAAAGAAGAAGAAGAAGAAGAAGAAGAGTTAAAACAATAAAATAAAAAAAGCTAATTAGACAAATAAGTTTTTGCAATAAGTAGAATGTGCAAGAAATTTAAATGCAATGAGTTCTAAATATTAAGTTACATAAATGAGAGGTTCAAACTCTCTAGTTATCTTACGAGGAAGACGAAAAGAAGCATTATTATCAGCTAATTAAACTACATATTGGTTTGGTTGGATGGGTTGTTATTTCTTAACATGAAATTTAAGGAAATATATGAGGCTTTTATTACAACAAACATTACCCAAGGTTATTAGGTCTAACAACAATGTCAATCTCAATACTTTAGGTTCTGTCATAGATATCAAATCCAATAAATTTAGTTCTGGCATTGTCATTAGACCCAACTATCTTTGATTCAAGTTTCTTGAATTTGATATGCTGTTAATTCAAAATACTTAAAATATTATCTATATTTTTAATATTTTTTTAATATTGTTTTTTCAAATATTATTAATCAATTACGAAGCAAGAACTAATATGCTCGTACCTTCCAAACGAGGATGCTGATATCATATTGGTTGCCTGTGTATGATGATACAGGAGAAATGGCAGCTCCAATGGCTATTCTGTTATGGGTTTGCACAAATCCTGCACAAAGAAGGTTGTAGCACCCTGTTGCTTGATATGAATCGCTCTGCAAGATACATATTTAAAATAATGACTGTCATTTTAGGGTTCTTTCTTTCCCAAACCTATCAGATTGGAAAACTATCTTCCACTAGAGCTTGGAAGACAGAAATGTTAATTGTCGGGTTTTTTTATGTTTACAAAAAGAAAGGAAGAAACAGGAGAAGAGAGAATTGTCGAGTTTTTATTTATTTGAATTTATCAATGGATTTTTCATTAAGGATGGGTAAAAAAATAAAAAATTGATTAGACTGAAAAAAAAAATAATCGTGAAAAAAAATTAATTAAATAGATTAAAATTAAAAAAGATTAACTGCTTCGGTTTTAGTTTTATATGCTTAAAATTAAAAAATCAAACCAAACTAAAACAAAAAAAAATCAAGTTAAATTTGAAAATATCGAGTTAAAACAAAAAAATTAAGTTAAACCTAAAAAACTGAACAAAAATAATTTCAACAAATTTTTTTTTTTAAAAAAACTAAACCGAACAAAAACTAGCTGATTTTAACCTGTCTTGATTCGGTTTTATTTTGTTAAAAATATTTCAGTTTGATTATTTTTTAATAAAATTTAAACTAATTAAAAATAATCATTCTTAATTTTTTAAATCTCGATGAAATTAATAATAAAATTTTTATTCCAAATAATTTTCATAAAAAAAAACTGTGGAGCCTCACAGGCCACTACAAATTCCACCCTACCTTTGAATTATATTTTTTAGTAATTTTCCTTTCGTCTCTTTTTGTTTTGCTAAATAAACAAAAATATAAATTAGAATTAATTAGTAATTGAGAATTAAATATGATGAGAGATCTTACCGTCCAATAAGTAAACAATCTGGGCCTGCTGTCACCATAAAGCTCCGGACTGACCTGACTAGTAGAATAAAATCATTACTTCAGAAAATCCCATTAATTAAACATATAATTAATATATATAAACCATTTATTAATCCACAGAAAATATAGTAATTAATTATAATTGAAATAGTGTGCACAGGAGATACCTGCCACCCAGCTTCTATGCTGTTGAGATCAGAGCCGTCGAACGATCCCGAGAGAATCCAGATCTGTGATAGACTGAACTCATTGGCCACTTGGATTGTTGGACCCCACACGTTAATGGTTGCCTTGGCTCCATACACCTCTTGTGAGGATCCAGTGTAGGCAATTACATGCTATGAACCAGAGAAGAAGATTGATCAAGGGGTAGAAAATGAATACAACACGAAATTCAAGGTAAATCATGTGGGGAAAATTATCTTATATTTTATATCTTAAGAATCTAAAAATCAACTCTAAAATTATATATAACTAAATTTATTTTATATTTTTATTTTTATATCTATTCTTTTAATCCGGAAACACTAACCAAATATAAAATTTATGTGTATTAAAAAATTAGGATTCATTTTTGTTTTTTTACATAATAATCAAAAGAAAATACCAAAACTCAAGTACTGTGAATTCTATATTTTAATAATAATTTTAGTAGGAGCTAGAAAGTTGACATCTTTTTCTTTGTAAATATTGAAAATAATATTTATTATTATTATTATTATTTAATTAAGCTAGAAATTATCCCATGTCAAATATACAACATTGTTGTATGACTATAGCACAATCGCAACTCTCTTTATAAACATGTCAACAATCAATATTTGATAATTGCTAATTTAATTGTGTAGAAACAACATCAGTACTCCTCATATCAAAGAAAAGAAATTTTATGGTGATTAAAATAATAGTATCATGCCTATTAGCTATTAATTATTCTCTAATATTCACTTTAAAAAAATAAAATGATGTAAGGAGATGAGATAAATTTTAAATAAAGATATTC
>NW_011500415.1:0-23317 GCF_000495115.2 Populus euphratica
TTGTTTGACATACCATTAGTGGATCCTCTAACCTTGACATTTATTGTTATCGTTGTTAAATCTTTACGTTAAAATTTCATCTCAAAGTTCTCATCATCATCTTCTTCTTCTTCTTTTTCTTTATTATTATTATTATTATTATTATTACTACTATTACTATTATTAGTACTATTATTATTATTATTATTGTTATTGTTGTTGTTATTACTATTATTATTGTTGTTGTTGTTGTTATTGTTATTGTTATTGTTGTTTTATAATTGTTGTTTATAATTTGTACAATTAACCTCACTGTGGTTCGACCTCGGTCTTACTGGGTTATTTATTACTTCGACACTCCTGCACTTGGGAGAAGACATCAATTTTTTAGTTGTGTCAACCTGCCCACACATGTTCATCCTGGTCTATTTTTAGGGTGACCAGCCAACCCACACTACATACTTACACGATCTATTTTCATGGGTGACCTGCCTTCACACTCATATTAGTCTATTTTCAAGGGCGACCTGCCAACACATGTTTATCCTGATGTATTTTCAAGGGCAACTAATTAGTACTTAAAAGTGCATTTTTATCAAGATTTTATATGATTATTTTGCACTTGAAGTATCAATAACTCCTTAACTAAAGCATGTTTTATAATAATATATCAAATAATATAAGATACTTTTAATTTGTGGTAAATGTTCATTTTAAATGCAAACCTATCACATAAATGAAAGGATTGAGTAATGAATTTAAGAACTGAAATTGAAAGGACAAAGAGATAGCCAAACTTAGAAATGAGATGCCTGTGCAGTCCAAATCGGAACACTATTCGGTAATTGGGTCATATCTAGAGTTGTAGATCTTAGATTTAGGTCTACTTTATATGGATGGAAAGGTAAGACATATGCCTACAACTTTTATAGGAGCCCAAGATCTAAAAAGGCCATTTTCAAGTCCAAACTGGAGCAACAACAAAGAAGTTTGAATTTGTTCTCTAGCTTGAGCACTATTCAGTGATTGACCCATATTTGGAGTTTTAGAAATCTAAATGATCTCAATTATTTACACAAGAAATCTGAGACAATTTCCTATAACTTTCATGTTCAAGTGGTTTCAATTTTGACATTATCAATGACGTTTTGGACACAAAGAGAAGATAAGGGTTGTCACCAAGTTAAGAGTTGGCCACCCACTTATCAATTAGTCATCAAATCAATAGTTCCCAATTTTGGCCTATAAAAGAAGGCATTTGCCATGCATTCAGGCATTTTGGTTTCCAGATCAAGATCATGCTCTTGCTTTCTTTCTTTGTATTTTTGTAGTGCTTAAGTTTTGCTTTCATTAGTATCAAGTTTATGACATTTAATTCCTTTCCTTTACTTAGTTAACTTTTATCATTAATATCAAGTTCTTATTTTGTTTATTTATTTTTCTTTGTTTCATTATGTTTAGCTAAGTTTATTATGTCAAAGTGAAAAGGTTACACTAATGGTGTAAACTTAATATGGACTTTAATGTTTGATGCTTACATGTTTTATATTTGTTATCTTGTTCACTCTTTAATACTTTGCTTGTTAAATAACTAATCTTGATTTATGTTGTATAACACTTGGTACAACAAATGCTTGACACTTTCATAGATCATACTATATGGTATAACCGACACCTAAGCTATGAAAGGAACTTGATTTGTTGTTAACATAAGTTATAATCATGAATGCTTGATGAGATTTACAAGTATTAGCATTAATCGAATAAGATGACTAATGTAATCATGTTAACAATCTATAATCTGATTGGAACCTCCTTTGTATGTGATTTCCAATTGAATAATAAGATTTTATATTATACTTGTTTTACATACCATTAGTGGAACCTCTAACCTTGACATTTATTGTTATCATTGTTTAATCCTTACATCAATATTACATCTCAAAGTTCTCATCTTCTTCTTCCTGTCCTTTATTATTATTATTGTTAGTATTACTACTACTACTACTACTACTACTACTATTACTACTACTACTACTATTACTACTATTGTTGTTGTTGTTCTTATTATTATTGTATTTGTTATTGATGTTGTTGTTGTATTATTATCATTCATATAATTAACCTCCCTATGCTTCGACCCTAATTTTGTCGGGTTATTTATTATTTCGACCCTCCTGTACTTGGGAAAAGACATCAATCTTTTAGTCATGTCAGCGACCGGCTCATGCACTAACACTAGTTTATTTTCATGGGCAACCTGCCCCACACATGTTCAACTTGGTCTATTTTCAAGGGCGACCGACCCACACATTCATCATGATCTATTTTCAGGGGCAACCTGCCCACACATGTTCATCGTGGTCTATTTTTAGGGGAGACATGTTCATTGTGGTCTATTTTCAGGGGCGACCTGCCCATACATGCTCATCCTAGTCTATTTTCAAGGGTGATTGACCCACACCCTCACACTCATATTGTTCTTTTTTTTTAAGGATTTTCCTATAAGAAATAAAAATATATGTGCAATGCTTTGAGGTTAGATGACATGTATGTGACACGACGAAAAGATTGATGTCTTCTCCCAAGTGTAGGAGTGTCGAAGTAATAAATAACCCGGCAAGACCGGGGTCGAACCACAGGGAGGTTAATTGTACAAATTATAGACAACAATTATAAGCAACAATAATAGCAATAATAACAACAATAATAATAATAATAACAATAATAATAATAATAATAGTAATACTAATAATACTAATAATAATAATAGTAGTAGTAGTAGTAGTAGTAATAATAATAATAATAATAAAGAAAGAGAAGAAGAAGAAGATGATGAGAACTTGGAGATGGAAAATTAATGTAAGGATTAAACAATAATAATAACAAATGTCAAGGTTAGAGGTTCCAGTAATGGTATATCAAACAAGTATAGTATAAACTCTTATTATTGAATTGGAAACCACAAACAAAGGAGGTTCCAATCAGATTATATATTGTTAACATGATTACATTAGTCATCTTATTCAATTAATGATAATACTTGTAAATCTCGTCAAGCATTCATGATTATAACTTATGTTAACAACAAATCAAGTTCCTTTCATAGCTCAGGTGTCGGTTATACCATACATTATGGGCTATGAAAGTGCCAAGCATTTGTTGTACCAAGTGTTATACAACATAAATCAAGATTAATCATTTAACAAGCAAAGTATTAAAGAGTAAACAAGATAACAAATATAAAACATGTTAGTATCAAACATTAAAGTCCATATTAAGTTTACATTATACTTATTCTCACACCATTAGTGTAACCTTTTCACCTTGACATAATTAACTTAGCTAGACATAATGAAAGAAAGCAAAATAGATAAACAAAATAAGAACATAAAAGTTAACTAAGTAAAGGAAAGGAAATGAAAGGCATAAACTTAATATTAATGAAAACAAAGCATAAAAAATACAAAGAGAGAAAGGAAGAGCATGATCTTGATCTGAACACCAAGATGCCTAAATGCATGGCAAATGCCTCCTTTTATAGGCCAAAATTGGGAACTATTAATTTGATGACTAATTGATAAGTGGGTGGCCAACTTTTGACTTGGTGACAATCCTTATCTTCTCTTGTCTGCCCAAAACGTCATTGATAACGTCAAAACTGGAGCCAGTTGCAAACATGAAAGTTGTAGGCAATTGTCTCAGCTTTCTTGTGTAAAAAATTCAGCTCATTTGGACTTCTAGAACTCCAGATATGGCCAAAATACCGAACAGTGCTCGGGCTGGAAGACAGATTCGGGCTTCTTTGTTGTTTCTACAATTTGGACTTGATAATGGCCTTTTTAGATCTTGGGCTCCATATGAAAGTTGTAGGCCTATGTCTTACCTTTCCATCCATATAAATTGGACCTAAATCTGAGATATATAGCTCTAGATATGACCCAATTACCGAACAGTGTTCCGGTTTGGATTGCACCGACATCTCTTCTCTAAGTTTGACCATCTCTTTATCCATGCAATTTAAGTTCTTCAAGTCATCAATCAATCCTTTCATTTATGTGATAGACCTGCATTAAAAATAGACATTTACCACAAATTAAAGGTATCTTATATTATTAGATACATTATTATAAAACATATTTTAGTTAAGGAGTTATTGATACTTCAAGTGCAAAATGATGATATAAAACCATGATAAAAATGCACTTTTAAGTACTAATCACACCCCCCAACCAGCTTATTACTAGTCCCTAGTAATCAAAGCGTAAAATAGAAAAACAATTTGCAAATTCCACAAAGCAAGGTATTCATCATTTAACTTCCATTAATCTATCCAGATAAACAAACTCTCATTAAATTTATATATCTGCTCAATACCTCTTAACAAGATATTAATAAACCTTTCTTTTGTGCTCAATGTATCAACACATAATTATGGGGCTTTTCTTGGAAGAAAACAAAATTTTTGTTCTAATGTTTAAGGTTAACTTCCTTGGGTTGGGATTACTATTTTTGTCTTTTTTTTTTTTAACTCTATATACATATACTTTAAAAACATCATGCATCTTTAACCCATGTAACGAGCTTTCAGCTAATGACTCCCAGACCAGTTGGTCTTAGGGCATTAGGTGTTAAGACACCCCTACGAGCTTAGTAACTCGGGTCGCAGATACTGATATGTAGATAGTGCAATGTTTGATTCCCTTAAGCTTTTCTCCTCAACCCATGTAACAAGCGTTGGGCCAATAGCTCCCAAGTCAGTTGACTTTAGGGTATTAGGTGTTAAAACACCCCTTCGGACTTAATTGCTTAGGTTAGGGAGGCTACGAAACCAAACTTATCTACATTTTTATTATCATCATTTTTTTTTCTTTTTCTTTTTCTTTTTTTTTCATGTTTTTCTTTTTTTCTTTTTAATTATATACAATCCCTTTCCCTTAGTTGTTACCTTTAACAAAAGAACATAAATAATGTAATAATCCAATATGCAACCCACAATCATATGTTAAAGTGTGTGTGTGTAAATTAAGGTTTAAAAATACATGTTAAATAAGTATATGAGCAGAATTAAGTGGTAACAATACGAGAGTTTGTAAACCTGAATATTTCAGGAAGTATTATAATAGACCTTGTTAAGAATGGTTACTAAGATGCGTCTCAAGAGTCACTTTAACAAAAGAACTCCTTTACTCTGCCATCCTAGTAACAACAATTATGCACATGCTTTATGAAATGAAAAACAATTTTTTTTTATCAACTACTACCCTCTCCCCCCAACCAAAACGAGACATTGTCCTCAATGTTCTAAGGTAGAAAGATAGAGTATAAAAGATATCACCTGAAATAACGAACACTGACAAAACCTGAAACACACTAAAACAAAAATAAGAAATAACAAAACATAATAATAAAACCAAAAGACACAAAAATTCACAAATGAAGGCTCAAATCCAATCTAAGCTTTTTACGGCTTCCCGTAGATGACCAATTTATGCGACTCATGGAAGGATCAATCACAGGAATGAAAGATTGTAGTTGGTCAATCAACTGTTCAGCAGTAGCAGCAGAGATTATGATTTGTCGTGCAGAAGATGTTAGAAATTCCTGTTCCACAGCATGATCAAGAAAAGACAACAACTTATCATAATAACCATTAACATTTAACAAACCTATGGGTTTATGGTGAATGTGCAATTGAGCCCAAGAGGAAATATGAAAGATCTCTTCCAATGTGCCTAGACCACCTGGTAAAGCAATGAAAGCATCAGCATGGTTAAACATTGCATTCATTCGAGCCGACATTGTGGAGACCTGAAGTTCCTCTCCAATTGTTTTTCCAATGATGTCCCCTTGTGCCAAAGCTTCAGGGACGACCCCCAAAACTTGACTACCTCCTAAAAATGCAGCTATTGACACACCTCCCATTAACCCAAGACTGCCTCCCCCATACACTAAATGAATCTTTCTCTCAGCTAGCACCTAACCAAGATGATTTGCTGATTCTAAAAACTCCTTTTCTTTCCCAGGACTAGATCCACCGAAAACACAAATATTTCTTATTTGATGACCTGAGGAACTTGCCATTTCTACACACTTCTGTATTTGTTAAATGTATGGGTTGAGTAGAAATGAAAGGAAGGAAAAGAGGGTTTTATAGATGAGAAATTAGAAAGGCAATCATAACATCTATATGTAGGCCAGCTAGAGTCTCACACACTCTCTCTCTCTTTTTATTTATTTATTTACTTTTGAAAAAAAACATGTGTATGTACAGGTAGTTGTGATTGTGGCTCACATCTTCCCTTGGTTTTACGTCCAAGAACGGCTTAAACGCCCTCTATGGGTCGGGGATAGGCTTCCCATCCAGTTTTCTTAAAAACTGGCAAACAGGGTCTTTTTTAGTCAGATTCCCAAGACTAAGTCGATCATGTTCTTTATGAAATAGTGGCCATAAATCATGAATTGCACGATGCACATCTCCACTAGGATGCGTCTCAAGAGTCAATAGAAGATTATCTAAAGACTCCTTACTCAGGCCATCCTTAATGAATTGTATTTTATCTTCACGGTTTATAGATACCATTCCTAAAGAACGACATTGTGTATTACAAGTCCATCTAGCACATCGATGACAGACTTCTAGTCGTTTTGCACGACGTTTCTTTGCAAAAGTGCTTTTACCTGTTCCAGGCATGTGTGAAATAAAGAAATTAGAGGACTCACCTGATAATCGGACCTTTGCTTCAATCAACCAACGAATATCTTCAGGAATTCCATGATTCATTAACAATCTCAATCTTGCACATCTAGCACGGTAAATTTTTGTAATCGCATTCTGAGGCAGAGCGGGAAAATACTTTTTCAATTTTTCAAGATTAGTGTCCATTTTCAAATGAGAATTAGAAGAGAGATTCAAAGAATTGCACAAATATATACACAAATATCAGTTATTGTGGGAAACTGAAAGAACCGACTTAAGTCACGGAGTACCGTTATCCGCCATTTGACCGGGGTGAGAGAAACTAGCAAAAATCACTCAAAAAGAAACACAAAAACAATGTGAGAAAAACAAAATAATCAACCTTTATCTACAAGATCATTCAAACCAGCTGATTCATTTTCACTAGGAAAATTATCAAAGTAAGCTTTCAAACGATGTCCATTTTCCTTAAAATCATTGTCATTCATTGAATTCTCAATATCACAGGCCCCATAAGGATTGGTCCATCTTAATCTTAGCTCTTTAGGGAATGCATAGAGTTGAGAATCATAAAACAAAACTTTTTGACCAGTGTCAATTTTTTGACAATTTTCACAAGTTTTGCAGAATGCATGTGTGTCCTTGAACATGGTGGGCCAATAAAATCCATTTTGAAAGATTTTTGCAGCAGTCTTTTTTGACGAGAAATAACTTCCACATGCTTCAGAATGACAAAGTTTAATGACACTACTTACCTCATTGTCGGGAATGAATCTTTGAAATATTTGATCAGGACAATATTTGAATAAGTTAGGGTCATCACAATAAAAGCTCTTCACTTCGTTCAAAAACTTTTCTTTGTCTTGGGTACTCCAATCAGCTAGCAAATCTCCTAAAGCAAGAAAATTAATATTTTTATCATACCAAGGCATTGAACTAAGAGAAAGTAAGGATTTGTTAGGAAAGTAATCATCGATTGGTGTGATGTCAGATGTCGAATCTGTTGTCACTGTTGACAAAAGATTCGCATCAACATTTTCGGTGCTTGTTTCATTCGTGATTTCTTCCTCAGAATAAACCATTTGCAAATCTTCAGTTTCATCCAATTCATTTTTACTTAAAGTAGATTCAAGTTGATCATAAACTAATTCATCAATATGATCTACTTCTTGTAAATCATTATCATCTCCAGGTTGCTTGCAAATGTTGAAAATATTCATCTCCAATGTCATGTTTCCAAATGATAGCTTCATCAGTCCATTCCTACAATTAATCAATGCGTTAGAGGTTGCAAGAAACGGACGTCCTAAAATAACAGGAAATGAATTACATGCTTCAACAGGTTCTGTGTCCAAGACAATAAAATCCACAGGATAAATGAATTTATCGACTTGTACTAACACATCTTCAATTATTCCTCTAGGCACTTTTACAGATCTATCGGCAAGTAAAAGAGATATAGAAGTTGGTTTTAACTCACCTAGATTGAGACTCTGAAAAACTGAATATGGAAGTAAATTCACACTAGCACCAAGATCAAGTAAGGCTCTTTCAATTTTATGCTCTCCAATAAAGCAAGAAATTGTAGGACAACCAGGGTCTTTATATTTCAAAGCATTATTATTCTGAAGAATAGCACTTACTTGTTCGGCTAGAAAGGCTTTCTTTTTCACATTCAGTTTCCTCTTCACAGTGCATAGATCTTTCAAAAATTTAGCATAGGAAGGAACCTGTTTAATAGCATCCAGCAAAGGTATATTGATCCTTACCTGTTTGAAAATTTCATAAATTTCAGAATTGTGATTGACTTTCCTTTGTTTGGTCATGGCTTGAGGAAATGGAAGTGCTGGCGGTGAATCAGTCGTTTCTTTGCAATTTTCAGATTCAACCCCTTCCTTACCCTCAAAGATTGACTCATCATCTTTCTCATAAGGTTCAAGAGAGGGTTTTTCAATAACCTTACCACTGCGCAGAGTAGTGACTGATTTGACTTGATCCATGTGTTGGCTTCCGGAACTACTTGCATTTGCATTGTATTGCCCTTTGGGATTTTGTTGTGTTTGAGATGGAAACTTACCTTTCTCTTGGAAACTGAGAGCAGATGTTAATTTTGCAAGAGTATCTTTAAAATCTGTCATGTTTTGAGCAAGTTGAGTATTGATTGTCTCTTGCTTTTCAATGAATGCATGCAATGTTTCCTCAAGATTTCTTCTAGGAGGTGGAGCATAAGGAGGTGCATATCCATGAGAATTTTGGAAATTATGGTGTGCTTGAAACGGTGGTTGTGAAGTTTGTGCATTGTCACTCTTCCAACTGAAATTTGGGTGATTCCTCCAACCAGGGTTGTATGTTTGGGAGTATGGGTTGTGGTTGGCCCTTTGAAAACTGTTTAAAGCATGGGCTTGTTCATGGAGACATTCTTTAAAAGAAGGCAAGGTTGGACAATCGTTGGTTGAGTGTTCATTTGTTTCACAGATTTGACACACAATGTTTTCAACAGATTTTAATTGACCACTCTTTTTCAATTCTAGTGCCTCGACTTTTCTAGCTAAAGATGCAAACTTGGCTTGAAGGTCATGATCTTCCCTAAGGTTGTACATACCTCCACTAGATGTATGAGGTTGAGTTTTACTCTTTATCCTTGCAATCTAAGTTCTTAAAGTCATCAATCAATCCTTTCATTTATGTGATAGGCGTGCATTTAAAATGAACATTTACGACAAATTAAAGGTATCTTATATTATTAGATATATTATTATAAAACATGCTTTGGTTAAGGAGTTATTGATACTTCAAGTGCAAAATGATGATATAAAACCATGATAAAAATGCACTTTTAAGTACTAATCAGTATGCATCCTTACCTGATTTGAAATATAGGGCCCCCCGTCTTGTAGAACTCCTTCTTAGTATGGACTAGTCCATGTGTTTGAAATCATGTGTTGAGATCTGTCTCTCACACTATCCTTTTTATCCATCCCAACTCAAAGAGGAAATACCAACACCCTTTTTTCAAAAATGCATGATCTATCATTGCTTTTTATCATGCTCTTATCAATACTTTAATTTGTCTTTTCTCAAATTATGAATTTTTTTCTTTTTCTTTTTCTTTATTTGCAGCACAATAATCTTTTCAAATAAATAAAAAAAATCTTTAAAAGTTTTGGCTTTTGTTCATGACAATTGAAACTTTCTATATATGCATCAAGAGTTATTTTAAGCAATCCCTGGAAAAAGGTTTTATCGGTCTCCAAAATGTGGTTTTGAATTTAGATCAGACTTTTTCTAAGGTAATCTTCTATTTGATCTTTTCAATAGGTTTTAAAAATTGTCTCATATCAGCATTTTTCTTGCATGGATAGAAAAAAAACAGATTATCACTAATTTATCATGTCAAATGAATCATAAGACCAATGTCTATCAACCTAGGTTATATGTGCTTAATTAGAAAGGACTTCTAAAGGGCTTGTAATGTTGACTATAATTGTGGGTTATGAAAAAGAAAAAGGATGCTTTAAGGCTCAAAAAGTGTTTAAGGGTTTAAAGACTTAGGACCACTCTTCTTCTACCTCTTGTTCTTGTGAAGCTATCTTATAGGTTGTGTTTGAAGAAACTTGCTTAAGGATCATAATCTCCGTCTTTAAAGCCTCATTGTTTTATTATATCTCTCTTCTTTTTTTCCCCCCAAGTGTTGGGTTCTGACTTGTAAAGATCTTTGTGTTTTCTTTAGCAATTTGCTCTAACTCCTTTTCCTTTTTAGCCTTTTATCAATCATGAGGCTTCCATTTTTAGCCTCCTTTCACCCTTGATTCCACCATTGTCTTCATCTTTTCTAATAGAGGATCTCTCATTGCCCCCTAGTATAGGGTGTGGTCTAGTCTTTTTTTTTTAGCTCAAATGGGGGTCATAAAGAATATAATCTTTAGAAAGTGGAAGTTTAACAAAGATGGTCTTTCCTTATTTCAAACGCATATTTACTAGGATTGATAAACTTCTTTTGTTCTCATCCTGATTGATAATTACACATGATTATAGACATTTTATCTATGCGATTCAAAATGCTTCTAAAGACTAGGTTTCGTCTTTTATCTTTGGTTTGTTTGACTTGGTTCCCTCTTTACTAGGAAATGCTTAAAATTCACCTTTGATCGTCCTATGATACATTCTTTGTAATCATGCACAAAGCCAAATCTTTCTAGATTTTTTTTTTTGAAGATTAAGTGTTGTGAGATCAATGCAGTGGGAGAAAAGATTCTTTACACCAAGAAATCATGGCCAAACTTCACTTTATTGATTTTGGGAGAAAGTTAAACATAATATCTCTTTACAGAATCGGAATTCACAAGTCTGGCTAGATCTTCTCCGTCCATTCTGGACAACTATAGAGCTTCTCTCGAGAAAGCCTTCTTCATTACATAAGGACCTTCATAATTTGGAGCCCATTTGCTTAGATTTTCCCCAGGTAAAGCTAAGAGCTTTTTGATTAGTACTTAAAAGTGCATTTTTATCATGGTTTTATATCATCATTTTGCACTTGAAATATCAATAACTCCTTAACCAAAGCATGTTTTATAATAATATATCTAATAATATAAGATACCTTTAATTTGTGGTAAATGTCTATTTTTAATGCAGGTCTATCACATAAATGAAAGGATTGATTGATGACTTGAAGAACTTAAATTGCATGGATAAAGAGATGGTCAAACTTAGAGAAGAGATGTCGGTGCAATCCAAACCGGAACACTGTTCGGTAATTGGGTCATATCTGGAGCTATAGATATCAGATTTAGGTCTACTTTATATATATTGACAGGTAAGACATAGGCCTACAAATTTCATATGGAGCCTAAGATCTAAAAAGGCCATTATCAAGTCCAAATTGTAGCAACAACAAAGAAGCCCGAATCTGTCTTCCAGCCCGAGCACTGTTCGGTATTTTGGCCATATCTAGAGTTCTAGAAGTCGAAATGAGCTGAAGTTTTTACACAAAAAAGCTGAGACAATGTCCTACAACTTTCATGTTTGCAACTGGCCCCAGTTTTGACGTTATCAATGACGTTTTGGGCAGACAAGAGAAGATAAGGATTGTCACCAAGTCAAAAGTTGGTCACCCACTTATCAATTAGTCATCAAATCAATAGTTCCCAATTTTGGCCTATAAAAGGAGGCATTTGCCATGCATTTAGGCATCTTGGTTTCCAGATCAAGATCATGCTCTTCCTTTCTCTCTTTGTATTTTTTATGCTTTGTTTTCATTAATATTAAGTTTATGCCTTTCATTTCCTTTCCTTTACTTAGTTAACTTTTATGTTCTTATTTTGTTTATCTATTTTGCTTTCTTTCATTATGTCTAGCTAAGTTAATTATGTCAAGGTGAAAAGGTTACACTAATGGTGTAAGAATAAGTATAATGTAAACTTAATATGGACTTTAATGTTTGATACTAACATGTTTTATATTTGCTATCTTGTTCACTCTTTAATACTTTGCTTGTTAAATGACTAATCTTGATTTATGTTGTATAACACTTGGTACAACAAATGCTTGGCACTTTCATAGCCCATAATGTATGGTATAACCGACACCTGAGCTATGAAAGGAACTTGATTTGTTGTTAACATAAGTTATAATCATGAATGCTTGACGAGATTTACAAGTATTAGCATTAATTGAATAAGATGACTAATGTAATCATGTTAACAATTCCTTCTTGGAACATATAAGGTCTAACCTTCTTATCATATGCTATGGCCATCCTTTTCTGGTGAAGCTGATGATGACATATTACAGCTACCCTCTTTTCACTTATCATATTTAGCTATTCATATTTTGCTTTGGCCCACTCAGCCTCTTCTAATTTTGAATCCATCAACACCTTTAACGATGGAATTTCTACTTCTAAATGCATCACCACCTCCATCCCATATACTAAAGAATATGGAGTGGCTCCTGTCGAGGTTCTCACTGCAGTGCGATATGTATGGAGAGCAAATGGTAACATCTCATGTTAGTCTTTGTAAGTGACTACCATTTTCTGAAAATTTTCTTGATGTTTTTGTTTGTAGCTTCTACCTAACCATTCATCTTCGGCCTGTATGGGGAGGAATTTGAATGCTTGATTTTTCATTTTATACAGAGCTCCATTATTGCTTTGCCATTGAAATTCTATGCATTATCAATCACTATTTTTTCAGGTGGACCAATGAACTTTTTCACCACCTTTTTGTCACATGGGCCCATGAACTGACTTCTACCCATTTTGTGAAATAATCAACTGCAATGAGAATGAATCTATGCCCATTGCTGACCTTCGGGTTAATAGGCCCAATCACATCGATTCCCCACATTGCAAATGGCCATGAAGATGCTAGATTAAATAGTATAATTAAAGGTGTTACCTTATCACTATGCACTTGAACCTTATCACTATGCACTTGACACTTGTGACATTTCCTAACATAGCCGATGCAGTCTTTCTCTAACGTTATCTAGAAATAACCAGCCCTTTGTATTTTCCTTGCTACCATATGGTCGCTAGCATGAGTTGAACAAATTCCCTCATGCACCTCTTGTAAAACACTTCTAGCATCTGTTTCATTCAAACACCTTAGCAAGGATTCGTCAAATCATCTTTTATATAGAATCTCTCCATCTAAATAGAAATCCCTAGCCAATCTTCTTAGAGTTCTCTTATCCATCTTTGATGCTCCTACTGGATATTCCTAATTTTTCATAAAATTCTTGATATCGTAATACCAAGGCTTTCCATCTATCTCTTCTTTGATCAAGCAACAATGAGCTGGTTTATTTCTAACATCAATATGTACAGGTTGCACTTTTTGCCCAAGATCAATCATAGCCATAACAACCAATGTAGCCAAAGCGTCCATAAAATTGTTTCCTTCTCTCCCTAGATGGGTGAATCTTATCTCTTTAAACTCTTTTGATAGCGTGGATAAGTATTCCTGGTATGGCCTTAGTTTTTCTTCTTTTGTTTGCCATTCTCCTTTCACTTGACAGATAATCAACATGAAGTCACCATACATATCTATTTTTTCAATCTTTAGTTCTAATGCGGCTTCCAAACCCAGGATACAAGCCTCATACTTAGCTGTAGTATTGGTGTATTCAAAATGTAATTTAACTACTATCAGATACTGCTCCTTATCGGGAGAGATTATTACTGCACCGGCACTATTACCATATACATTCACTGCCCCATCAAAAAACGTAGTCCACCAACTATCTTACCTTCTTCTTCTTCGATTGATAATACATTTTCATCTGGGAAATCAAAATCTAATGACTCATAAGATTCCACAGCATTATCAGCTAGGTGATCAGCAATTGCACTTCCCTTCATGGATTTTTTTGTCATATACACTATATCATATTTTGCCAACAAAACTTGTCATCTTGCAATTCGACTTGAGAGATAATGCTTATTACAAATATACCTCAATGGATTCACTTTTGAAATCAACTAAGTGGTGTGATACAATCTATAATGTCATAATCTTTTTGTCACCATACCAATGCACAACAAAGCTTCTCTATCATCGTGTATCTAAACTTACATTCTATGAACTTCTTACTTAAGTAATAAATGGCCCTTTCTTTTCTCCCAGTTTCATCATGTTGACCTAATACACATCCTATAGTTGCCTTTGTCAATGTCAAATACAGTATTAAAGGCCTTCCTAATATAGGAGGAACAAGCAAAGGTGGACTTTGTAAATAATGCTTGATTTTATTAAATGCCACCTTACACTCCTCATCCCAAGTCCCAGGATTCTCTTTTCTTAAAAGCCGGAAAATAGGTTCACATGTTGTGGTCAACTGAGCTATAAATTAGGTGATGTAGTTCAATCTTTCCAAGAATCCTCTTACCTCCTTCTCGATCTTTGGGAATGGCATAGATTGGATGGCCCTTACTTTATCAAGATCTACCTCTATACCTCTATCGCTTGCCACAAATCCTAGCAGCTTTCCGTACTTAACCCCAAATGAACATTTTGCAGGGTTGAGCTTTAATTCGTATTTCCTCAACCTCTTAAATAGTTTTCTCAAAACCTTTATATGATCTTCTCCTTTCCTTGACTTTGCGATCATATCATCTACATATACCTCAATTTATTTATGCATCATGTCATGAAACAAAACCATCATGGCTCTCTGGTAGGTTGCCCTTCTGTTCTTCAGATCGAATGACATAACTTTGTAACAATATATTCCCCAAGATCTAACAAAAGTTGTCTTCGCCTTATCTTCCTAAGCCATTTTTATCTAGTTGTATCCTAAAAAACCATCTATAAAGGAGTATGTGGAACTATGTGCAGCATTGTCAACCAAAACATCTATGTGTGGTAGTGGAAAATCATCTTTGGGGCTAACTTTGTTCAAGTTCTAGAAATCCATGCAAACTCTTATCTTTCCCTCCTTTTTTTTGGCACAACAACAATATTGGATACCCATTATGGATATTTAACTACTTTTAGAAAGCCTGCATTCCACTGTTTCTTGAGTTCTGCTTTGACTTTGATCCAGACATCTAGGTGGGCTCTCCTCAATTTCTGCTTGACTGGTTTACAACCTTCCTTCAATGGGATTTTGTGTACTATGATATTTGTATCTAAACCAGGCATATCCTTGTAAGACCAAGCAAAAACATCTACATATTCTTTTAGTAAGGCGATCATAGCTATTCTTTGCTCAAAAGTAATTAAGGTCCCTATTTTCAACTCTTTATTAGACTGATCACCACCCACATTTATGGTTTCAAGTTCTTCTACAACGGGCTTCCAAGTCTATTTATGTTGTTCCACCAGTTTTTTGAGTTCTTTGATATTGCTTTCATCCCATTCCTCTTCGTCCACCGCAATCATATGTTCGTTCAAGTTTGGCTATTCATTCTTGATGTTAAGTGTATGTGATGTTGTGGAAGATCCACTTTCAAGATTCCTAAAAGCGAAAGGTGTCTAGTGTAAATATGTATATAAATAAACAACATTTGAAAAATACATGATCTCATTAAAGCAAAGGGTGGGTTTGATGACAAGGATAGAATCTGGCTGACCTCATGAGCCTTGATTGTCAACTAGAGGAAATAAAAGCAAGTAAAAGCAAATAAAAGCAATGGCAAAAACATGTAAATGTAGATTAAGTTGGTTTACATTTTAAACACTATAAGAGCTTCTTAGGTCACCCAATTCTGAAACTTCTCGCCCATGGCTAGCTTTCGCACAAAGGTCTTAGTAGAGACTTCTTCTAAAGTATGGACAGTCAGTTGTGGTAGTGATTCATCTTCCACTCCTTATACCATATTCATGCCACTTCCTTCCTCTTTATCTTTCTCCAAGGTGTTTATGTCCATGGTTTATAATTTTTTACTAAGGCTTTCTGAATCTTTATTAGGTTGCATTACATACGCGACCTTTGGGAATGATACCCTTAGGGGAGGGATTTCCAACTCTTCTTCTCCAGGCTCTCTTCCTTGAATCCTAGCCATTCTTCTTTCTCTTCTTCTACCAGCAGCCCATCGATGATCCTCCTTTTAGGCTTATACCTCAGCCCAAATCTTTGATTAGCACATTTCATCATTATTAGATTAACCCTTTCTAGATTTTCGATGATAGGGTTATGCTGAAATGGAATCTTATGCTTTAAAAAACATTGAGCGGCCTTCCTCGCTGCTTCTGAGATCCTTGGCATTCTTATCACTGTGTTTTCAAGCACCCAATTAGTGTTCAAAATCTCAAAAACATGGATATATTCATCATTGCAATCCTCTACCTTGATGAAAGGTACAACCATATTCTTTATCATAGATACTGTCTCTTTAGCCTTGACAATTACCAACATCCGTTCATGATGTACTTCAAACATTGATGTAACAATAAAGTTACTGCCCCAGCTGCATGAATCCAAGGTCTTCCTAACAACATACTATAGGAAGGGTGGATATCCATAAGCTGAAATGTCACTAGGAACAATCAGTGTTCAAAATCTCAAAAGCATGGCTATATTCATCATTGCAATCCTCTGCCTTGATACAAGGTACAACCACATTCTTTATCATAGATACTGTCTCTTTAGCCTTGACAATTCCCAACATCCGTTCATGATGTACTTCAAACATTAGTGTAACGATAATTTCCTGCCCCAACTGCATAAATCCAAGGTCTTCCTAACAACATACTATAGGAAGGGTGGATATCCATAACCTGAAATGTCACTAGGAACAATTATGGTCCCAAATATAACTCCACTTCTAAAGTCCTAATTATCTGTCTTGGTGAGCCATCATATGCTCTTGCCATCATGATACTAGGCTTCATATGAGATTCATCAACCAATATTTCTTTCAGCATGTGTATTGGCAACACATTAAGAGCCAAACCATTATCGACAAACACCTTTCCTATAAGGCAATCCTTGCACCTAGTGGTGATGTACAAGGGTTTGTTATGTCCAGTTCCTTCAGCATCTAACTCATTACCTGTAAAGTACAGATAATTAGTCGCATAGATCCTCCCCTCCAAATGTTCCATGGTTTTCTTTTCAATATCTTGGGATATATATGCCTCATTCAATACCTTTTGCAAGGCATTTCAATACGGTTCAAAGTTGAGTATCAAAGACATAAGGGAGATTCTAGCTAGAGTTTTCTTTAATTGATCTAATATACAATATTCACTATGCTTTATCAACTTTAGAAATTCATTTGACTCCTGTTCGGTTACTGGTTTATTAATTTCTAGTTCTTTGCCTAAGTCTACCACCTCTTTAGCCTTTGCTTTCCTTAATTCCTCAGGTGTGAAGCACTAGCTACTCCTAGTCAACCCACTAACCTCAATTTGGAACAAAAGAAGAGGTGTCGCATCATTGGAGGCATAACCATAATTATAGGGCATTGCATTATGATTTCTCTTTGTAAAGGAAGGTTTAACCAGGATTAACTTTGGCATCCCATATGCTGTTGGTTGGTGACACGACTAAAAGATTGATGTCTTCTTCCAAGTGCAGGAGTGTCGAAGTAATAAATAACCCCACAAAACTGGGGTCGAATCATAGGGAGGTTAATTGTACAAATTATAAACAATAACAATAGCAATAATAACAATAATAACAATAACAATAATAATAATAATAATAATAATAATAATAGTAGTAGTAGGTTGCATATTGGATTATTACATTATTTATGTTCTTTTGTTAAAGGTAACAACTAAGGGAAAGGGATTGTATATAATTAAAAAAAAAACATGAAAAAAAAGAAAGAAAAAAAAAAGAAAAAAAAGAAGAAAAAAAAATGATGATAATAAAAATGTAGATAAGTTTGGTTTCGTAGCCTCCCTAACCTAAGCAATTAAGCCCGAAGGGGTGTTTTAACACCTAATACCCTAAAGTCAACTGACTTGGGAGCTATTGGCCCAACGCTTGTTACATGGGTTGAGGAGAAAAGCTTAAGGGAATCAAACATTGCACTATCTACATATCAGTATCTGCGACCCGAGTTACTAAGCTCGTAGGGGTGTCTTAACACCTAATGCCCTAAGACCAACTGGTCTGGGAGTCATTAGCTGAAAGCTCGTTACATGGGTTAAAGATGCATGATGTTTTTAAATTATATGTATATAGATTTTTAAAAAAGAAAAAAAGAAAAAAAAAGACAAAAATAATAATCCCAACCCAAGGAAGTTAACCTTAAACATTAGAACAAAAATTTTGTTTTCTTCCAAGAAAAGCCCCATAATTATGTGTTGATACATTGAGCACAAAAGAAAGGTTTATTAATATCTTGTTAAGAGGTATTGAGCAGATATATAAATTTAATGAGAGTTTGTTTATCTGGATAGATTAATGGAAGTTAAATGATGAATACCTTGCTTTGTGGAATTTGCAAATTGTTTTTCTATTTTACGCTTTGATTACTAGGGACTAGTAATAAGCTGGTTGGGGGGTGTGATTAGTACTTAAAAGTGCATTTTTATCATGGTTTTATATCATCATTTTGCACTTGAAGTATCAATAACTCCTTAACCAAAGCATGTTTTATAATAATATATCTAATAATATAAGATACCTTTAATTTGTGGTAAATGTCTATTTTTAATGCAGGTCTATCACATAAATGAAAGGATTGATTGATGACTTGAAGAACTTAAATTGCATGGATAAAGAGATGGTCAAACTTAGAGAAGAGATGTCGGTGCAATCCAAACTGGAACACTGTTCGGTAATTGGGTCATATCTAGAGCTATATATCTCAGATTTAGGTCCAATTTATATGGATGGAAAGGTAAGACATAGGCCTACAACTTTTATATGGAGCCCAAGATCTAAAAAGGCCATTATCAAGTCCAAATTGTAGCAACAACAAAGAAGCCCGAATCTGTCTTCCAGCCCGAGCACTGTTCGGTATTTTGGCCATATCTGGAGTTCTAGAAGTCCAAATGAGCTGAATTTTTTACACAAGAAAGCTGAGACAATTGCCTACAACTTTCATGTTTGCAACTGGCTCCAGTTTTGACGTTATCAATGACGTTTTGGGCAGACAAGAGAAGATAAGGATTGTCACCAAGTCAAAAGTTGGCCACCCACTTATCAATTAGTCATCAAATCAATAGTTCCCAATTTTGGCCTATAAAAGGAGGTATTTGCCATGCATTTAGGCATCTTGGTTTCCAGATCAAGATCATGCTCTTCCTTTCTCTCTTTGTATTTTTTATGCTTTGTTTTCATTAATATTAAGTTTATGCCTTTCATTTCCTTTCCTTTACTTAGTTAACTTTTATGTTCTTATTTTGTTTATCTATTTTGCTTTCTTTCATTATGTCTAGCTAAGTTAGTTATGTCAAGGTGAAAAGGTTACACTAATGGTGTGAGAATAAGTATAATGTAAACTTAATATGGACTTTAATGTTTGATACTAACATGTTTTGTATTTGTTATCTTGTTCACTCTTTAATACTTTGCTTGTTAAATGATTAATCTTGATTTATGTTGTATAACACTTGGTACAACAAATGCTTGGCACTTTCATAGTTCATACTGTATGGTATAACTGACACCTGAGCTATGAAAGGAACTTGATTTGTTGTTAACATAAGTTATAATCATGAATGCTTGACGAGATTTACAAGTATTAGCATTAATCGAATAAGATGACTAATGTAATCATGTTAACAATCTATAATCTGATTGGAACCTCCTTTGTGTGTGGTTTCCAATTGAATAATAAGAGTTTATACTATACTTGTTTGACATTCTATTAGTGGAACCTCTAACCTTGACATTTGTTATTATCATTATTTAATCCGTACATTGATATTCCATCTCAAAGTTCTCATCTTCTTTTTCTTCTTCTCCATCTCTTTGTTTATTACTACTACAACTACTATTATTTCTATTAGTATTGTTATTGTAGTGATTACTATTATTGTTGTTTATAATTATCGTTTATAATTTGTACAATTAACTTCCCTGTGATTCGACCCCAGTCTTGCCGGCTTATTTATTACTTTGACACTCCTACACTTGGGAGAAGACATTAATCTTTTAGTCGTGTCAAGGAACCTTGACTGTACTAACATACGTCTTTCAAACAACTTATTGTTCCTTTATATCATTAATCTTAGAATGATGTCTTCACTTCTGTATACTTATACTTAAAGTAGTTCTTAAAGTCTTTTTTAAAATGGTGGCACAAAAGACACCCACCCTATCTTGATAAGTTCTAGCAACCTTCTTTTAAAAGCATAACAAGTTTCAATTCCACAATTTAATTTTGGTTTGTACTATATGGGAAAGGATGGTTCAATTGGTGGTAAAAGAATTAGAGCTATGTCCTATACTCAATAGTTTAGCATACAAGTCTTTTAAGGGCATGGGTAAGGGTGGTAACTACTCTGAAGGATATTTTGTATTTGGCCTTTGGTAGTTGTTTGGTTGGTAATTTTCCCGATTGGTTTGAAAAGGTCTAGTAAAGTTTATGTTGGTGGAATGAGGAGTGGGCATTTATGGGTTCTAGTAATTTATGTTCTTGTCTTTGTACCCGCCTTCCAAATTGTTAATATCACCTCTTTTCCTTCCCATAAAACCCTTCTTCTAACGGTTCCGCTATACACCCCACTTTGATCCCTTGCTCTATCCTTTCTGTCACACGTATAACATCATAGAAATGTTCAGATGAGCTGCTCATTACATGCTCATAGTAAGGTTCCCTAAAGGTATTGGCGAATAAAGTCACCATTTCTGTCTCTATCAAAGGGGGTTCGACATGTGTTGCCTCATGTCTCCCTCTTTGCACGAAGGCCTTTACTAACTTCTGACTCCTCTTTTCCATTAACATAAGGCTTGTTCTATCCAGAGTAATTTCCAAATTGAACTTGTATTGCTTAAGAAAGGCCTCCACCAAATCTTTCCATTTCTTAATTTTAACATTGTTCAGCCTCATGTACCAGCTTAGGACAGATCCTGCTAGACTATCTTGGAAAAAATAGATTAACAGCTTATCATCATAAATCACCTCAGCCATTTTATTATAGTAAGATCGGAGGTGAGTGTTTCGAATTCCAATCAAGTGTATTTGATGAACTCTAGTATGCTAAAGTTTTTTGGTACTATGATGTTTGGTACCAAACACACTTCTATTGCTCGCATAGGATCGAACCAATCATTACCCTCCACTGCTCTTAATCTTTCTTCTAGAGCTGATAATTTGTCGTAGTTCACATTATTAGTGGACATATTGTTGGGAGGTCGATCTGTTGTTAAATCCACGGTGAATGGAGCTTGACTTGGCAGAATAGAGGTGATAGGCACAAAGTGTTGTTCTGCCGTTGAATCTGCCCTTAAGTTTTGAGAGGTCCCTTGGATATGAACTGCTGGTGCTCCCACAATTGGTTGGGTAGACATTCCCTCCCTATTTTTGGCTTTTAAAAGTTGTCAAGCATATTGGTCATGCGAGAAACTTCATTCTTTACGGATTCCAACTCATTTTGATAATGTGACTCTAAGGGAGCTCTTTCCTCATTCTCAAATCTTAGTTGGGTGTGATAGACTTTGGAGGGGGGACCTATGTTTCACGATCTAGTTTGCGCATGATAAATTGTAAACAAATACATGATGAAAATGCAATGCATATGTGATGGCCTTCACTAAGAACTGATTCTAATGTATTGATTCATGAGCTTCATAATCCTTTAGGCAAGATTTCTAAGTCTAACTAATTGCAGAAAATCACAGATATATTTTTTAAATAAGTTTTTGAATTTTTTTATTTTGTTGGGCCCAACCCGGCCCATGTGGCTGGGCTGGCCCCCAGCCAACCTGTGTAGCTGGGTTGGATTTAGCCAGACCAGCATTGTCACTGGCTCATGCTAGTGACAACCCTCAAAAAACAAAATTCCCTTGGTGGGATTTGAAACCGAGTCTCTCGGATGAAAGTCGAGTATGCTGACCATCTGCTTCTACTAGGGTTGATTTGGGGAAAGGGAAAAGGAAAAAGGGGAATTTTTGTGATACTAATGGATGGAGAGGAGAGGACTTAAAACAGTGAGAAGATTCCATAGTTTTTATTAATTTTGTTAAATTCATAATCAATTTTAATAGAGTTTGATCAAGTTTATTAATTTTTAAGTTTTGTATTTGATTTCACACTATATTATATATGAGTTGATTTATAAAACTATATAATTTTATGAGTCAACTAACGAGTATGATGACTATAAAAGCACGATTGAAACAAGTTTTGTGGGATGGCTAACTAAGCAAAGTGGTCCCAAAGCTTTAACCAATATGAAAACTCTTGGCCATAGGACACTAATTTGTAGTTTTGTCAAACAAGAGGAGCACGCTTAATTGAATGTAACAAATATTCCAAATCTTTCCACTCGTTCAACACATGAACTATAAGGTGAAATAATGAGATTGTTATAACCACATTTTTTTTAAATCTGGAAGGATTTTATCTAGAATATTATTTGAGAATAATGCGACAACCAAAAAACAGAATTCTGATTTTCCCATGAAAGAAGACTCAACTATAATTGATGATATTTCACCTTCCAAACCAAGTTCTTGACCTAGAAAATTAGGATTTGTTTATTGTAATAGACCTGTCATAGTAAGTCAATAAAGATAGACTTCATCAAACCATAACAAATAAGAAAAAACAATGAAGCTTACTAATTAATACACTATTCGGTAATTGGGTCATATCTAGAGTTGTAGATCTCCGATTTAGATCTACTTTATATGAATGGAAAGGTAAGACATAGGTCTATAACTTTCATATGGAGCCCAATATCTAAAAAGGCCATTTTCAAGTCCAAATTAGAGCAGCAACAATAAAGTTTGAATCTATCTTCCAGCCTAAGCACTATTCAGTATTTGGCCCATATCTGGAGTTCTAGAAACCAAAATGAACTTAATTGTTTACACAAGAAAGCTGAGATAATTTTCTACAATTTTCATGTTTTCAAGCGGTTTTAATTTTGACATTATGAATGATGTTTTGGGCAGACAAGAGAAGACAAAGATTGTCACCAAGTCAAAAGTTGGCCACCCACTCATCAATTAGTCATCAAATCAATAGTTCCCAATTTTGGCCTATAAAAGGAGGCATTTGCC
>NW_011500415.1:23655-24090 GCF_000495115.2 Populus euphratica
ATTCCTACTACTACTACTATAACTATTATTATTATTATTAGTGTTATTGTTGCTACTATTATAAGAAGAAATGGTATTTTATTGTAAATATAGTATAATTATAAATTTTGCTATTTTTTTACTGTAACAGATGTAATTAATTTTTGTTTCTAAAAAACAAGTTTTTCTTATTTTCTTTTAGTCGTGTCACTTACCTTAGGTATGACATATTAGGAGTGTTATTTATTATTTTAATTCCACTAGTCCCTTACCTAGAATTTCTAATAAAAAACTATTGATGCTATTGCTACTTGACATGACAAAAAGATTGATGTCTTCTCCCAAGTGCAGGAATGTCAAAGTAATAAATAACCCAGTAAGCCTAGGGTCAAACCATATAGAGGTTAATTGTACAAATTATAAACAACAACAACAGTAACAACAACAACAACAACA
>NW_011500415.1:24220-34165 GCF_000495115.2 Populus euphratica
AAGGTTAGAGGTTCCATTAATGGTATGTCAAAAAAGTGTAGTATCAACTCTTATTATTTAATTGAAAACCACACACAAAGGAGGTTCCAATCAGATTATAGATTGTTA
This sequence comes from Populus euphratica, assembly GCF_000495115.2. Lineage (NCBI taxonomy): Eukaryota > Viridiplantae > Streptophyta > Magnoliopsida > Malpighiales > Salicaceae > Populus > Populus euphratica. The sequence goes on from NW_011500415.1 coordinate 24,329, forward strand.
ACATGATTACATTAGTCATCTTATTCAATTAATGCTAATACTTGTAAATCTCGTCAAGCATTCATGAGTATAACTTATGTTAACAACAAATCAAGTTCCTTTCATACCTCATGTGTCTGTTATAAACAATAAATCAAGTTCTTTTCATAACTCCGATGTTGGTTATACCATACAGTATGACTATGAAAGTGCCAAGCATTTGTTGTACCAAGTGTTATACAACATAAATCAAGATTAATCATTTAACAAGCAAAGTATTAAAGAGTAAACAAGATAACAAATATAAAACATGTTAGTATCAAACATTAAAGTCCATATTAAGTTTACATTATACTTATTCTTACACCATTAGTGTAACCTTTTCACCTTGACATAACTAACTTAGCTAGACATAATGAAAGAAAGCAAAATAGATAAACAAAATAAGAACATAAAAGTTAACTAAGTAAAGGAAAGGAAATGAAAGGCATAAACTTAATATTAATGAAAACAAAGCATAAAAAATACAAAGAGAGAAAGGAAGAGCATGATCTTGATCTGAACACCAAGATGCCTAAATGCATGGCAAATGCCTCCTTTTATAGGCCAAAATTGGGAACTATTGATTTGATGACTAATTGATAAGTGGGTGGCCAACTTTTGACTTGGTGACAATCCTTATCTTCTCTTGTCTGCCCAAAACGTCATTGATAACGTCAAAACTGGAGCCAGTTGCAAACATGAAAGTTGTAGGCAATTGTCTCAGCTTTCTTGTGTAAAAAATTCAGCTCATTTGGACTTCTAGAACTCCAGATATGGCCAAAATACCGAACAGTGCTCGGGCTGGAAGACAGATTCGGGCTTCTTTGTTGTTGCTACAATTTGGACTTGATAATGGCCTTTTTAGATCTTGGGCTCCATATGAAAGTTGTAGGCCTATGTCTTACCTTTCCATCCATATAAATTGGACCTAAATCTGAGATATATAGCTCTAGATATGACCCAATTACCGAACAGTGTTCCAGTTTGGATTGCACCGACATCTCTTCTCTAAGTTTGACCATCTCTTTATCCATGCAATTTAAGTTCTTCAAGTCATCAATCAATCCTTTCATTTATGTGATAGACCTGCATTAAAAATAGACATTTACCACAAATTAAAGGTATCTTATATTATTAGATATATTATTATAAAACATGCTTTGGTTAAGGAGTTATTGATACTTCAAGTGCAAAATGATGATATAAAACCATGATAAAAATGCACTTTTAAGTACTAATCACACCCCCCAACCAGCTTATTACTAGTCCCTAGTAATCAAAGCGTAAAATAGAAAAACAATTTGCAAATTCCACAAAGCAAGGTATTCATCATTTAACTTCCATTAATCTATCCAGATAAACAAACTCTCATTAAATTTATATATCTGCTCAATACCTCTTAACAAGATATTAATAAACCTTTCTTTTGTGCTCAATGTATCAACACATAATTATGGGGCTTTTCTTGGAAGAAAACAAAATTTTTGTTCTAATGTTTAAGGTTAACTTCCTTGGGTTGGGATTATTATTTTTGTCTTTTTTTTTCTTTTTTTCTTTTTTAAAAATCTATATACATATAATTTAAAAACATCATGCATCTTTAACCCATGTAACGAGCTTTCAGCTAATGACTCCCAGACCAGTTGGTCTTAGGGCATTAGGTGTTAAGACACCCCTACGAGCTTAGTAACTCGGGTCGCAGATACTGATATGTAGATAGTGCAATGTTTGATTCCCTTAAGCTTTTCTCCTCAACCCATGTAACAAGCGTTGGGCCAATAGCTCCCAAGTCAGTTGACTTTAGGGTATTAGGTGTTAAAACACCCCTTCGGGCTTAATTGCTTAGGTTAGGGAGGCTACGAAACCAAACTTATCTACATTTTTATTATCATCATTTTTTTTTCTTCTTTTTTTTCTTTTTTTTTTCTTTCTTTTTTTTCATGTTTTTTTTTTAATTATATACAATCCCTTTCCCTTAGTTGTTACCTTTAACAAAAGAACATAAATAATGTAATAATCCAATATGCAACCCACAATCATATGTTAAAGTGTGTGTGTGTAAATTAAGGTTTAAGAATACATGTTAAATAAGTATATGAGCAGAATTAAGTGGTAACAATACGAGAGTTTGTAAACCTGAATATTTCAGGAAGTATTATAATAGACCTTGTTAAGAATGGTTACTAAGATGCGTCTCAAGAGTCACTTTAACAAAAGAACTCCTTTACTCTGCCATCCTAGTAACAACAATTATGCACATGCTTTATGAAATGAAAAACAATTTTTTTTTATCAACTACTACCCTCTCCCCCCAACCAAAACGAGACATTGTCCTCAATGTTCTAAGGTAGAAAGATAGAGTATAAAAGATATCACCTGAAATAACGAACACTGACAAAACCTGAAACACACTAAAACAAAAATAAGAAATAACAAAACATAATAATAAAACCAAAAGACACAAAAATTCACAAATGAAGGCTCAAATCCAATCTAAGCTTTTTACGGCTTCCCGTAGATGACCAATTTATGCGACTCATGGAAGGATCAATCACAGGAATGAAAGATTGTAGTTGGTCAATCAACTGTTCAGCAGTAGCAGCAGAGATTATGATTTGTCGTGCAGAAGATGTTAGAAATTCCTGTTCCACAGCATGATCAAGAAAAGACAACAACTTATCATAATAACCATTAACATTTAACAAACCTATGGGTTTATGGTGAATGTGCAATTGAGCCCAAGAGGAAATATGAAAGATCTCTTCCAATGTGCCTAGACCACCTGGTAAAGCAATGAAAGCATCAGCATGGTTAAACATTGCATTCATTCGAGCCGACATTGTGGAGACCTGAAGTTCCTCTCCAATTGTTTTTCCAATGATGTCCCCTTGTGCCAAAGCTTCAGGGACGACCCCCAAAACTTGACTACCTCCTAAAAATGCAGCTATTGACACACCTCCCATTAACCCAAGACTGCCTCCCCCATACACTAAATGAATCTTTCTCTCAGCTAGCACCTAACCAAGATGATTTGCTGATTCTAAAAACTCCTTTTCTTTCCCAGGACTAGATCCACCGAAAACACAAATATTTCTTATTTGATGACCTGAGGAACTTGCCATTTCTACACACTTCTGTATTTGTTAAATGTATGGGTTGAGTAGAAATGAAAGGAAGGAAAAGAGGGTTTTATAGATGAGAAATTAGAAAGGCAATCATAACATCTATATGTAGGCCAGCTAGAGTCTCACACACTCTCTCTCTCTTTTTATTTATTTATTTACTTTTGAAAAAAAACATGTGTATGTACAGGTAGTTGTGATTGTGGCTCACATCTTCCCTTGGTTTTACGTCCAAGAACGGCTTAAACGCCCTCTATGGGTCGGGGATAGGCTTCCCATCCAGTTTTCTTAAAAACTGGCAAACAGGGTCTTTTTTAGTCAGATTCCCAAGACTAAGTCGATCATGTTCTTTATGAAATAGTGGCCATAAATCATGAATTGCACGATGCACATCTCCACTAGGATGCGTCTCAAGAGTCAATAGAAGATTATCTAAAGACTCCTTAACCTAAACACTAAAAGAAAGACAACACAACCAGAACCTTAAAATCAAAGTATCCTTCATCCATTTTCATTAGATTCATTGTTGCTGATTTTCAAATCATTCATGGCAGATCATCTGGTATCAGAGCATTAGTTGCGATCTACGGCAGGAGTCAGAAACAGAAAAAAGGCTTGCTGGAATTGAGGTTGATTAACTTAATTATGGCTGGAGATAAAGAAGATTTGCCAAGAGGGTTAAGTTTAGAACAGACACAGGTTATGGGCTCACAATGATCTCATGTTGAGATTCGAGATGAAATGACTGGAATTCGTGAACAATTGCATACCCTTATGCAAATGATGCAAAGAAATAATTTGCAACCCCATAGAGGCAAGCACTTAGGGTGCCATGAAATGATTTTGTAGAAGCTGACAGAGATCCAAATGGGGATGATGAGGCTGACAAGAGAGGCAGACCAAAAAGGTAGAATGATAATCCTCCTAGTGGTCTTAAACTTACGATTCCACCATTTTGAGGAAGTAGTTCACCCGAGGAATACTTGGAATGGATTCAGAAGGTTGAAAAGGTGTTAGAATGGTATGAATATTCTGAAGAAAGGAAGTGCAAAGTGGCAATAGTTAAGTTTATAGATTATGCTCTTTTATGGTGGGCAAACTTAAAGATTCAGAGGAGAAGGGATGGAGAAGAGGAGATTAGAACGTGGGCAACTATGAAAAGAGTGATAAAGAAGAGATTTGTTCTTGATTACTATAAACAAGAGTTATACATCAGACTTTATACTTTACGACAAGGATCTTTAAGCATGGAAGAGTATGTGAAAGAGTTTGAGTTGCTGCTGATTCGATGTGAATTGATAGAACCCCAAGAGCAAACAATAGCTAGATTTCTTGGAGGGTTGAGGAAGGATATAAGTAATGTTGTTGAATTGCAACTGTACATCTTTCTTAAGGATGTTATAAAGCTTGCAACTTGAGTAGAGAGGCAACAGAAACGAGGAGGTATTCGAACTTGTGTAACTACGTCAAGCATGACAAGGGCTGTATCTACGCCTACATGAACATGGAGCACACCTAAACGAGATGAGAAGGTGGAGGTCAGCAAGGGGAATACCAGTTCTGATTCTTTAAAGGGAAAGGAGAAGGTGACAGAACCTCCACATCCAAGGAGGTCACGAGACATCAAGTGCTTCAAGTGCTTAGGACATGGGCACATTGCTTCAGAATGTCCAAATAAAAGGGTAATGATATTGCATGGGGATCATGGAGAGCTGATCAGTGGAGATGAGGCTGAAACTGAAGATGAAGATGAGGCACAAATGGAACAGGAAGAGGATTTCGAACCAGTGAAGGGAGATTTGTTGGTTGTGCAACGGGTTTTGAATGCAAAAATTGATGTTGGTGATGAGCAACATGAGCACATCTTTCATACTTGATGTTAGATTCGAGATAAGGTGTGTGGGATGATAATTGATAATGGAAGTTGCACTAATGTTAAGTCAACTACCTTGGTGGAGAAATTGGGCTTAACTACCATTCCACATCCCAGACCGTATAGTTTGCGATGGCTGAATGAGAATGGGGAGATTCAGGTGACAAATCAAGTTCTTGTGCCTTTTTCTATTAAAACCTATCATGACGAGGTTTTGTGTGACGCTACACCGAAGTTAGCTAGCCATTTATTACTGGGTCATCCATGACAGTTGATAAGGATGTGACCTACAATGGATGAAAGAACACTTATTCTTTCATGCTAAATCGAAAGAAGGCGAACTTGTTACCATTGAGTTATTAATAGGTTAGAGAGGATCAACTACGAAGCCAACAGAAGGAGGTGCAATCACGTAAGGGGTTATTGTTAGCCAAAAAAGGAGATATCAAACAAGCATTAGCTTCGATGGGGGTTATTTTCATGATTTGGGAAAAGCAATTACTATAAGTAGAAGGATTGGACTTACCAAGACAGATTAAGGAATTGCTTGAAGAATTTAAAGATGTGTTTCCAGATGAATTACCTAAAGGTTTACCGCCTATTCGTGGAATTGAGCATCAAATTGATTTGGTACCGGGAGCTTCACTTCCTAATAGACCAGCATATAGATGTAATCTAGAGGAAGCAAAAGAGATTCAAAGGCAGGTTGGTGAGCTCGTAGAAAAGGGCTATGTGCAAGAATCACTTACTCCATGTTCCGTACCTACTTTGCTTGTACCGAAGAAAGATGGTAACATGAGGATGTGTATGGACAGTTGTGCTATCAATAAAATAACAGTTAAGTGTCAGTTTCCTATACCTAGACTTGATGATTTGCTTAATGAGTTGCATGGTGCTGTATTGTTTTCTATTGTTTTCTAAAGTCGATTTGATGAGTGGTTATCACCAAATTAGAATGAAAGAGGGAGATGAATGGAAAACAACATTTAAAACTAAACAGGGGTTATATGAATGGATGGTAATGCCGTTTGGGTTATCTAATACGCCTAGTACATTTATGAGGCTTATGAATCATGTTTTGAGGAAGTATATTGGGCTGTTTGTTGTAGTATATTTTGACGATATCCTAGTGTATAGCAAGACCTTTGATGATCATGTGAAGCATCTTAGAGTTGTGTTTGAAACTTTGCGAGATTCTAAGTTGTATGGGAAACTCACAAAGTGTTACTTCTGTAAAGAAAGTGTCGTGTTTCTTGGATATATTATCTCTAGCAAGGGAGTTAAGGTTGATGAGGAGAAAATTGAGGCAATTCAGGACTGGCCAAAACCTGCTAGTATCGCTGATGTGAGGAGTTTTCATGGTTTAGCTTCTTTCTACAGGCGATTTGTGAAAGATTTCAGCTCTATTGTTGCTCCTATGACAGAATGCTTGAAAAAAGGAAACGAGTTTAGATGGAGTGCAGATGCTCAGAAAGCTTTTGAGCTAATTAAAGAAAAGTTGTGTACTGCTCCAGTTTTAGCACTTCCAGACTTTGCTAAAACATTCAAAATGGAGTGTGATGCTTCCAGAGTTGGAATTATGGTCGTTTTGATGCAAGAAAAGAGGTCGATTGCATTCTTTAGTGAAAAGTTAAATGGAGCACGTTTGAACTACTCTATTTATGATAAGGAGTTCTATGCTTTGATTCGGGCTTTAGAGGTATGGCAGCACTACTTGTTGCCTAAAGAATTCATTATACATACTGATCATGAATCCTTGAAGTATCTTAAGGGGCAAAGCAAGTTGAATTGAAGACATGCCAAATAGGTGGAGTTTATAGAGTCATTTCCTTATGTCATAAAGTACAAGAAAGGGCAAGTTAATGTGGTTGTTGATGCTCTTTCTAGGAGGTATGCACTGATCTCTATGTTGAATGTAAGGCTGATAGGTTTTGAATAGGTGAAAGATCAGTACGCTAATGATTTCTACTTTGCTAATGTGGTTACTGGATGTACAAAGGGAACTTGTGATGGGTTCTTTATGCATGAAGGTTACTTGTTCAAAATGGGTAGAATATATATTCCTTCAGGTTCATTACAGGAGTTGCTTGTGCGAAAGGCTCATGGTGGTAGTCTTAGCGGTCATTTTAGGGAGAAGAAGACTTATGAGTTGCTAAAAGAACATTTCTTTTAACCTAGCATGTTACAGGATGTGCACAAGGTTATTGAGAGATGTGCACAAAGAGAATGCATATGGGCTGTATATGTCGTTGCCTATTCCAAAGCAACCGTGGATGGATGTTAGCATGGACTTTCTACTAGGGTTACCAAGAACACAACGTGGAAAGGATTCAATAATGGTTGTGGTTGATCGATTCTCCAAAATGTCCCATTTCATTCATTGCAACAAAAATGATGATGTCATACATGTAGCTGATTTGTTCTTTCAAGAGATTGTTCATTTGCATGGAGTTCCTAAAAGCATTGTCTCTGATCGTCATACAAAGTTCTTAAGCCACTTTTGGAAGACTCTGTGGAGGAAGCTTAGAACGAAGTTACTTTTCAGTACGGCATGTCATCCACAAACTGATGGACAAAGTGAGGTAGTAAACTAAACTTTATCTTCCTTGTTACGAGTTGTTATACATAAGAATTTGAAGAGTTGGGATATGTGTTTGCCTATTATGGGGTTTGCATATAATCATAGTGTGCATGGGGCTACAAAATTTTCACCATTTGAGGTTGTGTATGGCTTTAATCCTTGTATTCCTATTGATCTTGTTCATATTCCAATTGATGAGAGGACATCTATGGATGGAATTAGAAAGGCAGAATTGATGAAGAAACTATATGAGTAGGTTTGATTACATATTGAGGAGAAAACAACAAAGTATGCTAAACAAGCTAACAATAGGTGGAAAATGGTTAGGTTTGAACCTGGTGATCTTGTTTGGATTCATCTTAGTAAGGGCAGATTTCCAAGCAAATGTAAGTCCAAGTTGATTCCAAGAGTTGATGGTACATTTCGGATTATAGAGAAGGTGAATGATAATGCGTATAAGGTAGATCTTCCTAGTGATTACAATGTATCAGCTACTTTTAATGTGAAAGACTTTTACATCAGAACAGTAGATGAATTTCAACCCGAATTTGAAGTCATTCCTTGCATGTGAAAACAAGACTAATCTAGGTGGATTTCAAGTTCAGAATGTGATTTTTCCAGATTGTCCAACCATGATTGCATTGGACTTTTGTGCAAGAAGTTATAGCCATTTTAAATTCGGTCTATTTATGTTTCAATTAAAGTTAGAAAATGTGTGCTAGTTTAATTTGTCTGGTTACTTTGTCAAAGTCCAAGTTTTGGGCTTGATTTCTGTCATGTTGAATTTTCCTAAGTATGGAGGGATGTTCCAATTATAAATATGGCATCAAAATTGTTGTTACTAAATTTTGGACCCCATGTGCTAGAGATGGTGTATATCCATTTTGAACCAAGTGTGGGTGTATCTCATGTTTGCTAGAAAATTGACAAAAACGAAAAAAGGGGTTCTACTACTGTCAAATTTTTTTTTTCTTTTGTTCCAACTTAGGCTCTGATTCTGACTTGGTTTCGTATGATATCTTACCTGGTTTCGTACGATATCTGACCATCCTAACTATATTCTGTCACTCATGACATGTTCAAAAATTGACCTATACCTTTATTAGGTCCCAGAGATCATTGTTTTTATGGTAGATTCTTAGTCAGATTTGGATGCTTTAGTATTTTTAGATCAAGAACCTTTTTGACGAACTAGATTATTGCCAGTTTCTGTTCTATAAAATGATTTTTTCTCACTTCGACTCCTTCATCAAAGTTGTAGTCCTAGATGTGTAGATGATTTTGGGCTTTTGAATCGCTTGATTTCAATATCAAAAGCTCAAGATATTCCTATTTGAATATCTAACGTGAAGGCAAAAAATTCTGCTGCGAGAAGGATATTGACCCGAGTCTGCACTAAAAAAGATTTTTCTATTTTTGGCTTAATTTTTGTGATTTTTGTTCTTAGTTCATACTCTCAATCATGTCAGGATTCCCAACATTCATCAGTTTTTGAGTAAGACCTAGAAATCGCTTAGGCTTTTGAATCGCTTAATTTTGATATCAGAAGCTCAAGATATTCCTGTTTGAATATCTGACGTAAAAGCAGAGAATTGTACCGTGAGAAGGATATTGACCTGAGTCTGCACTAAAAAAATTCTATTTTTGGCTTAGTTTTTGTGATTTTTGTTCTTAGTTCATACTTTTAGTCATGTCAGGATTCTCGGCATTCGTCAATTTTTGAGTTTAGACTCGCAAATCACGTTTAACCAACTAGATTACTACCAGTTTCTTTTCTATAAAATGATTTTTTTTCTCACTTCAACTCCTTCATCAAAGTTGTAATCCTAGATGCCTAGATGATTTTGGGCTTTTGAATCGCTTGATTTCCATATCAGAAGCTCAAGATATTCCTATTTGAATATCTAATGTGAAGGGAGAGAATTCTGTCGTGAGAAGGATATTGACTTGAGTCTGTACTAAAAAATTTCTATTTTTGGTTTTGTTTTTGTGATTTTTGTTCTTAGTTCATACTCTAAGTCATGTTAGGATTCCTGGCATTCGTCAGTTTTTGAGTTAGACCTGAAAATCCCTTTTCACCAACTAGATTACTATCAATTTCTATTCTGTAAAAAGAGTTTATCTCACTTCAATTTCTTCATCAAAGTTTTAGTCTTAGACGTGTAGATGAATTTGCGCTTTTGAGTCACTTGATTTTGATATCAAAAGCTCAAGATATTCCTATTTGAATATCTAATGTG